>NC_142677.1:2602500-2902500 GCF_964200805.1 Pocillopora damicornis
ACTATTACTGTGCGTTTCGCTTTTCATTACTTTTAACTCGAAATTTGATTCTCCTTTTCACTTAGTGGAATCTTATTTTAGAAACCTATCATTATGTGTAATTACTGACAAAAACGTTTCATTTATTGGCGTAAGAAATAGTTTCAAAATTATGCAAAATAGTTGTTACTACATTAATGAAAAATGAAACTAGGAAACATGACCAGCTCGAATCGTCGTTGCTCGCAAGCTTAAAGTGATGTAGGTTGAATGAAAGATCAACAGTGCTTTATAAAAGTTAATGAGAAAACATATTAAACTTTTTCCTTAAAAAGGAGGATGGGATTTTCTTACGACGTTGTTATTTTGATCTTAAACTTTTGTGTCTAATTTCTCTTCCACCATTGTATATAAAAGGTGTCTCTCAGACTTTGCATCATCATCTTAGTCTACTCCGAGTTCTTCCAAAGAAGTTCTTCTACAAACCGTTTGGAACAATGCCTGCTTTCTACAAAATTGAAAACATATTTTCAATCAAGAATTTTGCAATTTGGGTTTTATTCATTTAGTTGATGTTATTTCTAAACTCGGAAAACGTATCCCATGCATATGACGATATGATCAAAATGTACCCCACCATTTCGGCAATAGAGTAATTCCAGTAAATAAGTATATTTCATTCCCTCCCTGCCGATTGGAAATAAGTTGTCTCAAGCACAAAAAAGATTTTTATGCCGAAAAAAGCGATTGGGTTTTGAACAATGCGGTAAACAGGTGAATTCCAGTTCAAAAGCAGGCTAACAGATGATAAAACTAAGTTTCATTTGCGCCTCCGGCGGCACAAAAGAAATGGAGACAATTTTTTATAAAACACATTTTATTTGAAAAGACCTTTATGTCATTCCATATTAGTAAACCATAGATACAAAATTTAGAGAATTATGTGTAGCATTATCCTGAATATAAATTATAAACTGTGCAAAATGTCTCTCGTACCCGCGTCTTTATGCAATTTTTGCAACAGTAATGATGAATACCTATGGCATTTTTTTGTACAATGCATCTTCGTATCCAAATTCCGGGATAAAACTGTGAATTAGAGCTCCACGTATACGCTTGATTCGAGTATATGGAATTCCAGCTTTCGGGCTATCAAAGGCTGTACATCTTTTTTTTTTGATACCATAATCCTAATAGGTAAGCAAACCATTTATGAAAGCAAGTAGAATTTGTTGAAACCAAAATTTAATGTTTTTTCTTTTAAGAAAAATGAAACATCTGATAAAAGAGCGAAATAGATATCTTTCACGAGAAATGGAACAATATAGATATTTAATCAACATTCGATCACTTTTGCAGGTACGCCCAGAAACTTCTTTAAACATATTCAAATTAACGAGCTTAATGCTACTAATGTCAGTTCTGTAATGCAGTATTCGGTTAATGTTTCCATTGTAAATAGTATAGTTATTGTAGGATTTCATTGTAAGCAGCTCGTTGTAAGTAATGTATCGTAAGTAATGTATTGTAGGTTATGCGTTGTAAAATAGTTTATGTATTGTAAGTGATTAATATATGTCTTTAATGAAGATTTGTATATATATACCGTTTTCAAAAACGTTGAAAATTTGAAAATGTATATTAAATATATATGTGTTCTTTTCTCATCAAGAATAGACACAATTTTTGGCGAGAAAACAATAGATATATATATTTAATGTATATTTTCAAATTACAACTTTTTTTAAAACGAGTGTATATGTACATATGTGTAAAAAAAATGCTTCAATTTTTTTAGGCTCAAAGGACGATCTGTTCTCATTTCAGATGTACTTACACTCCTGAATCAAAGCTGTTGTGAAAAAATAAGCCCGTTCTCCTGCAAAATAGTTAAATGGTCGGGTGAAATCCTTAGTAGTCCATAAAGTCTGCGCCAAAGCTTTCACGTGAATTTGAGAGCCATATGTTCTTCTTCATTTGCCTCAATCACGGAACCGACCGAAAAACGTTTCATTGTTCTGACCTAATTCATTAGTTTAGCTCGGAGCGATGTTTGACCTAGACGCCTTTGTTTCATTTTTAGAGGGCTGTCGTGAAGTGGAAATGAATCCTTCCGTCGACAACCTCTACTTGGAAAATCACGTCTTCAGGAAACTGGAGATAAAAACAGCCAGTGCCTGTGAAGTGAACTGTTTTATGGATGCTGACTGCGTCTCGTACAATCTGAGACAGCCACGGGATCCAGAAGGAAAGTATTTGTGTGAACTGAGCAATTCGACAGACAAAATTCATCCCCTGGATGTCAAATTCGAAGCGGGAGCTGTCTACAAATCATTCCGGGTAAGCCAGGTTGTGTGTTCGGTAGTGTACTTACATATAGTTAGATATTATTATCAGAACTGAAAATAATACACAATACATTGAGAGCCACACAATGCACATATAGCGAGACGATTCATGCTATGTAACGTCTTTTCGTCCCACCCAATCTCAGGCCAGAACTGCCGCATCATCCAATTCCAGATAACGTAAATTGGCGACCGTAAAGAGTTTCAAAGCTTACGTTTCGAGCGTTGGCCCTTCGTCAGAGCGAAGGAAATAAATTATTCACTCTGACGAAGGGCCAACGCTCGAAACTTCAGCTTTTAAAATCTTTACGGTAATTACCCTATTGTGCTCTCCACCCGACGCAGCACCACAGATTATTTTGAAACTTATCTCCCCAATTCCAGGTAATGCCATTTCACTTCATTCCATGTCATGCCATATTATATCATGTAATACAGTGTCAAATATTGTTTTGCTTACGTCATGTCCTGTAATCTCATCCCATTTAAGGTCATGATATCCTTATGTTATTTTATGTCATGTCATGTCGCATTATGCCGTGCAAGTCATGTCATTTATTATCATCTTATGCCATTTCATTTATGAAACTCATGTCATGTTTGGTTATGCTGTTACATGTTAGGTCATGTCATGTTTGGTTATGCTGTGACATGTTAGGTCATGTCATACGAGGCCATGCTATTAAATTCACTTCATGTATTGCCGCCTCGCTCCATGTTATAATATGTCATGTCATGTCATGTCACGTCATGTCACGTCACGTCACGTCACGTCATGTCATGTCATGTCATATCACGTCATGTCATGTCATGTCATGTCATGTCACGTCATGTTACCTTGTAAAAACGGCAAATAGAGGACAATACCTCATTATTTTCACCGAATCTCTAATTTAGGTAAATCTCCCTTTCTTTACAGAACCCTTGTTCAGATAATCCCTGTTCTGCGATCCATCGATGTCAAACAGGATTCACCAGCAAAGGTTATCGTTGTGTTTGCAGAAATAGACTCTTTGGAAGCAACTGTACAGAAGGTATTTTTCATCAATTGATCCACCTATGTTATACAAAGTCATTTCTATTATTCAGATTTAAAAGTTTAATGTAATTTTTTTTTTCAAAGAAAGGGTTTTACTTTTATTTCTTATTCTTGGACATTACAGCTCCTCCATCAGTGCAAGTGTTTCCTGATTCTATCGAGACCGAGGAAGGCAAAAAAGTCTTCATGACATGTACAATCATCAGTATTCCTCCTCCACACTTCATTAAATGGAGCAGGTCTCAACAAAGTCTACCTCCCACAAGAAGCCACGTTCGAGGAGTAAATCTAACTTTGGAAAACGTCACCAAACAGGATACTGGCTCATATGTGTGTACTGCAAAAAACATCTGGGGTACAATCTCATCCTCAACGCACCTTAAAGTCCATTCAGCTCTTAAGTTTACCGTTAAACCTCCGTTGAATGTGACCGTGAAGGCTAATGAAGTTCTTACTCTGCCTTGTTCTGCTGCAAGCGATCTCAAGTTGTCGTGGATGTTTGATGGGATCGAGTCGTTACCTCCTTATGCAAGAATCGATTCCTCAAATAACTTGATTGTTTCTTCAGTCAATTTCACCCATGGTGGTGATTACACTTGCCGTGTGACTAATGCGCTCAATTCCATTCAAACAAGTGTCACCGTTTACGTCAAGTACCCTGAAACCTGCGCCAAAGTGAAGACAGACATTAGTGACATTAGTGGTGATTATTTTATTGATCCTGACGGTGTTCTTGGCGAAGATCCATTTCCTGTTTTCTGTAACATGACTGACAAAGGAAGCGTTGGAGTGACAGTTATCAGTCACGATAGCGAGGACAGAATCCACGTCAATGGATCTGAATCAGATGGTAGCTACCGCTGTGACATCCATTACAACGGCAGCAGCCTTCCCCAAATCAAGGGACTGATAGAAGTCTCAAATAGCTGCCAACAGTTCATTAAATATGAATGCCACAATGCTGCAATGCGCTTAGGTCGAATTAGCTGGTGGGTGTCACGTGACGGTGAGAAAAAAAAGTATTGGGGCGGAGCCACTGACGGATGTGCGTGTAACGTGACTAGTACCTGTCCGACTCAAGAGTGGCCCTGTAACTGTGACGCGAACGATAATGTTTGGCGGGAGGACAGTGGTTTTTTGACCATCAAATCCGACCTTCCAGTTACTCAGTTAAGGTTTGGTGACACTGGTCGTGCTTACGAGGAAGGATATCACACACTTGGAAAACTGGAATGCTACTAACGAACTTGACTGATTGTTGAGAAAATGGACTCACCTTTTACCATTTTCATGCGCGCGCTACGTGCTCTGCTATTATCGATTTTACTTAGCTCGACCTTAATATACATGGACGCAGTGAATTGAGCACCTCCATGTATAAAAGAGAGGAAAACGACAAACGGGTTTTTGAACATTACTAATGTTATGACTCGTCCCGTATCCAGGGATGGTAGTTTAGTTTGAATCTGTTTTTCTGGCAGCCATACGTAGCTACAAAGCATACACACATGCAGTGTAAAGATAATTAGGGACAGACCTTTCAATTGTTTTTTTTGAAAGATTTCTCCATGGTTCAGGTTATATCACACGTCTATTTCCATGTTCAACAAAAACATTTAACCTTTGTATGATTGTATTTCATTATTTTGCATCCTCCGTTAAAGCGGACTTCAAGCTGTGTTCGAAGTTCCACATTGCTTTTCGCGCAATTTTTAGTTAGGTTAGTTGGAGACATTAGCCATAATTTCTTAACAAAAAAGCGGCTGTAAATGAATGCCTTTATACTCTTCTTGACTGAAATTAAATGTGTAACATTATTTGGTGAAAGAAACCGAATATAGACTTCATTCCATTTTGGCAGCTGGTTTTTCGCTAATAAAAACATACTGATTTACCTCAAGAAGACTTGAAATTCCTTGAAGTGTTAGATCGAAATATTAAATAAGACTCTCTTAACAGTAAATTACCCACGAATGCTGAGACGTATTCAGGAAAATGGCTTTTTTGCGCGATAAATATTTTTCTAGAACAAAGCAGTTATAATTAAAAAAAACCATGAAAACAAGCGTCTCGCTGCGACAGAGAATGAATATTTCATGAATATTTCACAATTAGTTGAGAGGCGATTTGTCCAGAACTTACACTGTTTCTTTACTTTTTATTTGCCATTGCACCGGCATAGAGACAAATTCACGAAACGAAGAGAAATGGAAATCTTAACAATGAAAGTGTCGGTACTGCTTATATCTCCAATTCTGGTGTGCATCTGTGCTGCATTCCAGCAAGGTGAGTTAAGTGGCCTAAAACCCACGCAAGATTGAATTTTTGACAGAACGACCGACTCATCGCGAATTATTCCTATTTCCACTTTGTTGATAAGCTAATTTCCTCAGACTACTCAGCGTTACCTCTAAAATAATGTTCTAAACCGACCTTTGAATTTTAACCTTTTTATGAGCCAAATTAAGAAAAAAAAACGATGTGTACTCGGAAACAAAAGACAAAAGAAACAGCAAAGTTATAATCGCTTTTAATTCTAACGACTTTAAAAATCGTTAATTTGCCTGTTGACCGTTTCAAATAAAATGACAGATTTCCAGGCCCTTTCTTTGAATTCAACTCATTTTGGCTCCATCATATAATTATTTATACAAAAGTTATGAGAGAGGGGTGAGAATCCCCTGCTGCCCAGGCTCCCTTTTCCCCCACCTTCCCCACCCATGACTTCCTTTCACCGTCTTTTATTGCGAAACACTGCAGATTAATAATTCACGATTGTTCGTATTTTCGTGTTTCTCCCACGTTTCCTCCATCTCCACTCCGCGCTCCTCTACCTGTTGTTCCATCTCCTTTTCTCCAAGGCTTCCAACCCCCCCCCCCCCCCCTCCCATTCACTGAGAAGGTTTCCCTATCTGACAGAAACTTTCGTATGTATAAGTTTTCTCCGGAACACGGAATGGGGCTGATTCAGGAAATCATGATCACAGGATGCAAATAATGAGAAACGTTTTTAAAAGGCAGGAAATGGTTTAATTCTTATTTTTTTTAGACTTGTCAATGGAGGGTTACATTGTCATTGGAGGGTCATATCTGTAAAGCTACGATTTTCACTCTTTCTTTTCTGCAGCACTCTTCATTTATCGCATGAAAGCAAAACATTTAGACATCCTGATAACCTTTATTCATTGCTACAGGAAGTTCAACATACCTCATCCGCTTAAGGTGTCTGCCTTTGGACACGAATGAGAGCGTTACGATTGATTGTAATTGCAAGCTCTTCGAGACATTCACAATCTGTTATCGCATCTTATTTTGTCCTCAGACGCTGATTGTCGACAAGTGGAGATGAATCCAACAGTAAAAGGCTTCTTTCTAACTGGTCACGTGTTTAAGACCATGGAGATAAAAGCAGCCAGTGCCTGTGAAGTAAATTGTTACATGGAGAATAACTGTATATCCTACAATATAAAACCTCTTCCGGATGGGAAATATTTGTGTGAACTGAGTGATTCCGATGACGTTGCTCATCCACTGAATATGAGATACAGAGAAGGGGCTATGTATAAATCATTTAAGGTGAATCATTATTACTCGAGATCAAACAGATTATATTCTCGCCACAAGTAATGGTGGGGTGTAACTAAAGATATTTCAGGTGAGAAGCCTGAAAAAATTCAGGCATCAACGAGATTCGAACCCACGCCCAATAGTAACTATATTGCCTCTGTACTCCATTTGGTTGCATCCATAGTGAATGGATTCATAGATAAGTAGGTGGAAATTACCAGCATTGATGCTTGCATGGATGCATGGGTGATAAAAGCATTGATGTCTACATGCATTGGTGATGAATGCACAGTTGATGGATCCATGGATGATTTCCTAAATAACTCGATTGCTGACATCCTGGATACATAACTGCACAGGTCCATGGGTGATGGATGCATACATGCACAAGTGGATAGAAGCCTGAGTGCATGGATGTATAGTTGCATAGATGGTCAATAAATGCATGCTGTTCAGATGCATAAGGGCATTGATACATACGCATTTACGTACATGCATTGAGCCTGTAACAAAATCAAATACGGTTCGCAACTGCATCTTAAATCCGACAGAAATAATGTTTGCTTTACTTTGCAATTTTGCAGAACGTTTGTTTCAAAAATCCTTGCCCAGTGGCTCAGAGTTGTCAAACTGGCTTTCCTCGTGAAGATTATCGTTGTGTATGCAGGAATGGACTGATGGGACAAAACTGTAACGAAGGTATGTTGATCGACTGATTCGTCTGTCTATTTATTAGTCTGTGTTTTATATGAGTCGCAAGTCTCGACTAAGATTGTTCAGAAGCAAACCAATTATAACTTTAGGATAGGCTACTGTATATCTTCCAATGTTGCTAGACGGTGAAAAAGAACAGTTTACCGATAACACCTGTGAACCTGAACAGAATAAGTCTTTTGCACGCGTTGTTACGTTGAGTGTTTTCGCGTGAGAAAAATTAATTTTATGCTTTCAAGTATAATTACCTTTGTGACAGGTAATAGGACTTTGCGTCGTTCAGTTCTGTGTATTCGTCCCGCTGTCTTCTGATTTAGTTTAACACTCGTGATACAATAAACTGAATTGCTTTATACCTAGACTTCCAATCAACAAAACGAGCACTGTGATTGGTTGATTCTTGGTCACGTGCCCCTGATCAAATTCAGATGTATCTCGACCGGGATTCAATTGCGCAGTTGTTGCCCGAGCGCCGAATATAACAGCATGTTTTTGCCATATGATTGTTTAAGAGAAAGTCTTAATATATATCATAGCACTTAATGTATGGTCCCTCGGGAACGGATTAGTCTTGTTTTCCCTCGAGTGCTGATTTTCCCGAAACGAAGTCGAAGGAAACATCAGGACTCGTGGAAAAATAAACCAACTGTTTCCCTCGGACTATATATTAAGTGTACATCGTACTCCACTTACTTTTTGCCGGGTATTACGGTGTCACCCAGGCCACCAAATTAGATACTTATGCTGAATACTTATTTCTTAGTCCTTCTTCCAGCCATCTATGAGGTCACCAGTAAGATAAGAAATAGGAGTTGAATATAATTGCTAGTAACAAAAGCAAGCCAGTACGCTGTGAGTTGTTCTGTGGCAAGCTAAGTTATAAAAATAAAGCACTGGTACATAGGTTATTGTGAGGTAATTACAACCTTCATTTAAATTAAATTAATTAATTTTCAAATGGCCGCCAGTTCAGCAAGCTACAATTTAGTTCGACTTCATATGATTTTTTCCAAGATATGCCCGTTTTGATTCTAGGACTACCATCAGTACGAGTTGCTCCTGATAAAGTCGAAACTGTGGAGGGTAGAAATGTTTCCATGACGTGTAACGCGACTGGTAATCCGTTGCCACATTCAGTTACGTGGAGCAAGGCTCAAGGACTGCTACCTTCTTCAAGAAGCTTCGAAGATGGAGGAAGTCTGACTATGACAAACGTCTCTGTATTCGACAGTGGTTCCTACCTGTGTACTGCCACAAACATTTGGGGTAAAAAATCATCTGCAGTTAACCTCCGAGTGTATTCAACTCTCAAGTTTACCATCAAACCCCCATCGAATATAACTGTAAAGGCTCATGAAACTCTCACGCTATCGTGTTCTGCTTCAAGCGACCTATTACCAACGATGGCGTGGATGTGGAATGGGACCTCGTCATTACCTTCAGGCGCGGGTATTGATTCCTCCAATAACTTGATAGTTTCATCTGCTAACTTCACCCATGTAGGTAACTACACGTGCAATGCGTCTAATGCACTCAGCTCTATTCAAACAAGTGTCATCGTTTACGTCAAGTACCCTGAAACCTGTGCTAAAGTGAAGGCCAACATCAGTGACGTCAGTGCTGATTACTTCATTGATCCAGACGGTGTTCTTGGCGATGATCCATTTCCTGTTTACTGCAACATGACTGACAAAGGAGGTGTTGGAGTGACAGTTGTCAGTCATGACAGCGAGAACAGGACACATGTGGATGGTTTTGAACCGGCTGGTTCATATTCCCTTGGTATCGATTACAACCCCGCCAGCATTTCTCAGTTAAAAGTTCTAACAGACCTTTCCACCAATTGCCAACAGTTCATCAAATATGAGTGTCTGGACTCTAGAATTAGATCGTCTAAATTTGCATGGTGGGTGTCACGTGACGGTGAAGAAATGTTCTACTTTGATGGGGCCAGTCCAGGGTATGATGGCTGCGCCTGTGGAAAGAACAACTCGTGTGTCAAAGCGTCGAACGTTTGTAACTGTGATGAGAATTCACAGATATGGCGAGTGGACAGCGGTCTTCTGACAAACAAATCCCACCTTCCTGTCATTCAGTTGAGGTTTGGTGATACGGGAAGCTATTATAGCTGGAATGGAGAATTCCGACCTGAAGAAGGATATCACACTTTGGGAAAATTGGAGTGCTATGGAATAAACTGAGCAATGTACTGTCGTTAGGTGGAATTCCTGAGGGATGACAGAATTGCAGTCATTTCGCCCACCAGTCGTTTCGCTAACGACCAGCTTCATTTTGTCTCAAGTCGTTTCGCACTCGTCTCAGGTCAGTTCGCTAAGGTAAGGGTCGTTTTGCTCACGTTGTGGGTTATTTCACCAAAGTCTCGTATTGGTTTGTCTTCTCCGTAGACGCGACGAGCAAATTGTTGTACCGTCAACATGTGGTACAACATTTGGGTTATACTGTGCACTGCCAGTTTGTCGGATAGAAATTCTTTGATTGTACGCTGTGCGTGAAGCCTAAGCTGTCTAGGAGTCTGCTTTTTCCCTTTGCTTAGTTCTCTCGTCATCTTTCAGCTTTTTTTATTGAAATGACCGAGCTCCCTAATGATTCAATGAGGGTAAATATATGAAAATCATATTTGTGAACTGCGGGTAAAGAAATAAACACTACTTAAGTAAGGAATAGGGAAAATAAGGTCTGAAAAACTTCAGGCCTGTACGGTATTTGAACTCATAGCCTCTGCGATACCGGTGCAGTGCTCTACAAACTGAGCTAACAAGTAAACCAGGAGCTGGTCATAATGTTGGTTCGTAATAAGCCCGTGAAGCGACGAGTCAATGACCGTGAATTTATGAAAATCATATATGTGAACTGCGGTTTAAGAAATGAATGTTAAAGCTTGTTAGCTTTTTAGCTCAGTTGGTAGAGCACTGCAGCGATGTCGCAGAGGTCATGGGTTCAAATCCCGTACAGGCCTATACTTTTACGGGCTTTATTTTCACTGCTGCTTAAGTGATGTTTATTACTGCGAAGATCGCTTTTATACTCGTCCCATATGACTGTACTTTAGTGAGAGGGCCTATCAGTTGGTGAAATACCCTGAGACGTTGACGAACTGTTCGCCAGCGAAACGACTGATTACCGGACGGCGACGTGGGACGACGCCACAAACCAAAGGTTGTAACTCTACCACTCACGATTCGGGGTACACATCCATAAAAATTCATATAACGTCCTTTTTCACTAAATCACGATTGACTGTCGGCAGAATGAATGTGGGAGTAAGGATGATAATTCAACTTATCTTGTGTAAAAATGTGAGGTCAATGTAGACCATTGAAAAAGACAAACATAATATAGTTTAGAATTCTAATTCAACTTAGCATTATTTACTGCACTCCATGTTATTCTTTATTATTATTATTATTATTATTTATTATTACATTATTACATTATTATTATTATGTGTGTGTTCAAGTTATCTTGTGCAAAAGGATTTGTAAATACCAGCAATATCAATTGTATCATGATTGCATGTAATTTATTTCCTATGTCACTAAGTAGAATTTATCTTATGAAAAATGGTCAAATACTAAGAAAAAATTGCATGGCCAGTATGACGCTGTGTTTCGTCGCAGCCAAGATACGCGTCAGATACTTTTCGTAAATTTCAAGCGAACTCGTCAAACATCGCGCTCAAAGTCTCGTCCGCGAAATCAAGATGTTAGCAATATGGCCTTCTATCGCAGAAGGATTCCCAATTGCTCGTTTACGAGTTACGATGTATGTTTTACAAGCTTGAATATGTTATGATTCAGTTTTTCTGGATTATTTAGGAAGTTATATATCTTTGTATTATTTCTTCCATATGTAAAGTGCGCTGAGATTTTGTAGGAGTTTACTACGATAATCATCATTATTATCGTTATTATTAACATTATTGTTATTATTGTCAAATACTAAATACAAATTAGAACTTCACTCGCCTTCAGTGAAGCATATTCTCATTCTGCTTGTCATATTAAGTTACATACGTCTGATTAAACACGCTCAACACTGAAAGCCGTAATACCAATCTAATGGTTGTTTGTGAATTTGTTTGTTAACTTTTTTCTAGAGGTAAGTATCTCGATTATCTTGATAATCACAAGCTACATTGCAAGTGGATTGCAGAGTACAATTAGAAGCCATCTGGTTTCGCTTCAATACTGGCGATTTCTTCGTCATTCTGCCCGGCAGTTTACTTTTGTACAGCTCCAGAGCTCTTCCACTCACAGCGAATGCCAGAAAAATGAACAGCCCTAGGAAGAAATGGAGTAAAAGTCGGGGAATTTATGGTTATTCTAATCGCGAAACTTATCGTCATACCGTTTCCTGTGTGTATAGCGTTTACGTGTTAATAACCTGTGAGTGTTTGTACGTGTCGTTAGTTGTATTGTGTACCTGTGCTTGATGTTTGTACCGTTGCGTAATATTACGTAATTATGTCGAGTAATTTGTCAGGCTTTCTGTATAAATTTGATCCTAGGAATCAATGTTTACGTCGACTTTTAAGAAACAGCGTCGCCGTTTCCGTTTTTCGTCGGCAAAGCTATGCACCGTTAATGATATATTGTTACATATTATGTAAGGTTTTCGTTCTCTAAACCTTTTCTGTGTGAATCAATTCCCCCAGCAATATGTTTTACCTTCCACAGGTCAAGAATATTATTATTTCAATTATTAGACTGAAAAAATTTAAAACATAGGTCGAAATAGAAGAAGTAAAACAAAACATGCCTTGAAGGCTGTTTAATATCGCATACGGGTACCATAAGAATGATAAAGCCTTCACGTTCGCAGCAATTCCCAGAATCCATGTCAAGCCCATAACTGACACCATTTTGAAGCAAATTACAGCCACACTGCTGCTTTGTCGTTGATGGGTGATTTGCTGAGTTTCCTGCAAGAGAGTACGAATAAATATTTCACGGAGGAGAAAATTTTCAAGAGCGTCAAAGCGATAGTGATTCGCTCCGACGAAGGGTTAACGCTCCAAACGTCAACTTTGAAACTATTTACGGTGGCAAATTTACGTTATCAACTCAATTGATAATACTAAATTACCCTGCTATACTCTCCCACTGACGCAGCTCTACAGTTTTTTTAGAAACTTCCTCCTTCTATAAAATGGTTAGATTAAGTATTCCACCTGAAATTTCCTTGTAAAACAACGGGGCGATCCACTCATGTTTTTCCACTAAAGGATCAAAGTAAAAATGTTGAACAAATTTACATATACCTTTCGTGTTTTGAGGATGTGACTCACAGTGTGCCCGAGCGCCAACAGATTAAAGACCAGGAGTAGTGCAACAGGCAGAACAAATGAATAAAGTTTGGCTTGCGGGTGAGATATGAAACATACCTCTGCACCTTGTCCTATGGCAAATACAAAAAAAGAATCCACAAATTCAGAATACTAAAAGCTTCTCATTGAAAAAGGGAAAATAATTATTAAATGAGGATGGAAATGTATACCCCAGGGGACCAGGGGAGGGGGAACGGGGGGGGGGTGTCGTTTCGCTAACAGAGTATAAAAGAAGGACTCAAGAAAATTGACTGCCAATTAAATGCCAATGAAGGAGAGGTGGGGCGAGATCAGAAGAATATTAAGAGGACTTCTGAGGAGATCATTGATTTCTTTTTCGTGACAAAACAAAAATCCTCCCACCCCACCTTGCCCCAGGCGATAAATTAAAACGGGCCAAAGAGTCAGTGAAAACTCTAATGACGGTTTATTTCTGAACAGCTTCAACAAATTAGCGGTGCAAAGAACTCACCATATCCTATTGCTCCTTTTTCTGTATGATCAATTACGACACATGTGACGACAATCGCAGCAGGAGCTCCCCAGGCGTACGCGCTGTAGGCAGCGAGACGTTTCTTGTCGCCATCACGCAGATTCGCTGCAACTCCCGATCCGTCTTTTGAAATAATGATAAAGCGCGTCATGACCAACTTAGGTAATAGAATGAACTTAATGAATCGGTAGGGGGCTGAACGGGAAATTGTTCTGTCAAAGGTCTCTCTCTCTCTCTCTTTCTCTGGCTGCTATTGGTCATAAATCTGCCGTTCAAACACCTCGAAGACTTGGGGCTGGGTTAAGTCAGTTCATAAGATTGCCTCTTTCGGGGCTTTCCAAGTTTCTCTGCCCTCAAGTGATACAAGGGTTACTCAATGGGATGATAAACCATCGCAAGATACCTACACTGTCAACCCATCCCAACCTGGAATTTCGTCAGGCTTTCCTGACAGTTGACCAGTAACGATTTATACTCCTGTTTGGAGAAAGGCATTGCGGGAGTTGTGCGTCTTGCCCGAGCACCTCTCTTTTTCAAGTCTACCACGTCTCCGTAATGCAAGCGACAAATATTTACAGGGTTCGTACTTTTTTTCAGAAACAAATTTCAAAGAATTTTGGAGGACTTAGATTGATTTTTCTAGGACTCTAAATTCACTATAAACCTTTCATTCCCAAGATTTCAAAATCCATTCTCCTTATGGTCTACATGCATTTCTTTTAACATAAATTCTGAAAACTTCATTGCTTGAGTTAAGCTGATTTCCAAGGCTTACCAAGACCTGCAGTCTTTTTCCAGGGAATTCCCGTCCCGGAAAATGTCAAAACAAAATTCCAAGTCTTTCCAGCTTTTCCAGGACCCGTACCAACCCGCATATATATATATAAGCAGAAACCTTATCTTTGAGTCTCAGAGTGCTTTACACTCGTGAAGCTAAATAATGGTCGATTGAGTAGAAAAGGAGAAATTACAACATTACACTACAGAACTGTTTCGAAAGGGCTTACTGGTCCTCTCTCGTCAGGTACATGGAACACTAATCAATTAAGGTTCCCTTTGTAGGCTGGTCGTTCAAAAATGCGCTCTCAAGTACATGCTTGCATACCGGCACGCACTCACTATACATTTACATATAAATCATGAAACTGGACTTACTAAACGGAGCAAAAATCCGATGCACATCGTAAGCCATTACGTTCATCCAAGTAAAGGAAGAGAGGACGAAGAAATGGAGAAGAACTGCAACTGACAGACATGTGTCATGATCGTCGGTCTCTCCTCCTACAAAGAAAAAACTTTGATACAGCAGCAGAGAGATGGCTAAGTTTATTAATATTTTTCCCGGTAGGTTGCGGAGCTCGGCAAACATGATGTATGTCAAAAGTAGAAGAATCAGAGAAACGATCGACATTATGGATCCAATAAAAGTAAACAGCTGTAAAGATGCTGGCGTAGTTCTGGTGATCTCCCTCCGTTGATAACGACGAGTGTTATCTGATCTCGTAAAATTCCTTGAGAAATTTACGCATAACAGCAATTTATCGTCCATAAATCTGTATGAGTTATTGACGTAGGTTTTCCGGTGTTTCTTCAAATAGATGGATCCGTTGAGAAGTTGCTTGAAATCTGTTTTGTTAAACGCCACAATAGTACAGTTTGGATTCCAGAAGTCTGAGCCATTTTGCTTATCCTGCCGAGGGTCGCTATAATCTTCAAGGGAGACAACTTTTTTGCAGCTTGCAGCGTAGGGATCGTACAGTTCATCATCAGAACAAACTATGGTACGTTCAACCTGTTGAGACACGCCTTCTTTTCTCTCGTCTACCCGAATATTGAATCTCGACGTGGAAGTAAAATCAAACAAGATAGTCAATGGCGGAGGTACCGGACCACTTCCAGATACACAGTCATTTCCGAGATCAACAGGTTTGAAGCCATTACATAATGCGCATTGTGGGTTTCGAAAACGTATTTTTGCGACATTACCATGACACACTGGGAAGGCGTACCGCAGGCATTCCATTTGGCAGTTAGAGTCGTTTACTTGTTGACTCATAACTTTACAATCTTGAAACCGAGGAATGCATCGTTTCAATGAGTTAAGCTGGAAATCTTGCGGCGATATCTCTAGCGAACAGGTGTTCAGCAAAATGTCCATATTGGTGGAAAAATTAGATGCGGTAAAGTTGAACCATGAATAGCAGACAAAATGAAGTCTCCAGTACGTCGTGTTTACAGCTCCATTGCATCTTGCACAAAATATATTTTTAAACGTTTTCAGACTGTCTCCGTCAAAAACCGGCAAACTTATGAGAAGGTCACTTCGGTCTTTGTCCTCACACTTTTTTCGCGTTTCGTTTTCTTTCCATTTTTTAGGACACGTTCTCCAGACAGCATAACCGTTGTAAATTGGTCTAATGGGGTTATTTCTTAAAGCGAAGCAGGTTTCAGTGGTACTTAGAGTGCTTCTCTCAGGATTGACTCGCTCACGACAACTATTAGGGAAACCGTAACATAAATTAGAGAACTAAGACCTCTGAGAGCATTCTGAAAAGTCATCACAAATTGCTTGCATGGCACCTCTCGATTGATTGTCATGATATCGAAACAAAAAAAAAAAAGTAAGAAACTGTCTGTGGCAAGGAAAACATAAGCGAGCAAGTCGTGGATAGGTTTGATTTTAAATCTTACTGACTTTTGCAGGTAGTGCAAGTATTCCAGTTAGGTCTATCGAAAAGTTCTTTATTCATGCAATTCGCGTTGCAGGGAGTCGTCTATGGCTAAATCCAGGCGATATTTTTATGTCAATATGGTGAATTAATTAAATCGTTAGATAAATCAGATGTGCGCGGAGTATACAACTGTAATGTATACTAAGTTTTACTTGCCCGGTACGTTAAACGTTAGTGTAAGGATTACGGTTTTACAACGTACACGCTTATTTAAACGCTCACTTGCGCTCATTGAAAATGATTCCGTTAGTAGGACGAATATACTTATCATTTACTTACTACCGTGAACAGTGTACACCTTGAAGCAACCATTGTCACTCACCTTTTTTATTTTGGTACCGCAACCTAGGAATATGCAACACACACAAAAGACAACGAGCAGTAAAGAGGAGGAAAGCTTACATTGCATCGAAGTCATAACAGCAGTCACCAAAGCCATCGCAAAGCTTGTCACAGTAGCATAGGGGTATAAATCTATTCCATACGGTAACATTGTCCAATCTCTCATCGATGCCACAGCGATTTTTGCAGGTGAATTTCTTATATTCATAGTTCCAGAAGAAGCGATGTATAAAATGCCGTATATTTTCATTCCATTGGGCATTAACGGAGGCTAAAGATATAATATAATAATCAATATTTTAAAACTATTATGTTAATATATTTTCACAATTTGACGGAATTAATAAAAACCGCAGGCCAAATGCATGGCTATAGATTACTGTCACGGTATCCCAGATTGTCCAAGAGTTCTTCCTGAATATCACACGTGTTTGAGGAATGCACAAAAGACTATACTTTTTCATTACTGCAACTTAAATTTTTGCCTTACCATTGGTTGGGATTTCATCTGGACTGCACCTGCGGCGTAAAGAATTAATGATGAAGTAGTCAGGAGCAGGTCCAGTGGGAGAAGCAGCTGTTGTGGGGTTGGTAGAACCGGTAAGATCCCCGCTCTCAGGAGATGAGGTTGGAGATTTAGTCAACGGTAAGGACGATGACGGTGATTGTTGTAATGGTGTTTGTGGCTGTGACGTCGGCAGTTGTATTGGCGGCAACGAAGAAGGTGAAGGTGGATGGCCATTGCCTGGAGGACATGGATATGGAGGCCCACCGCCAGCTAAAGGCTCCCCATCTGGGGGAGGTAATGGTAGTAATGGAGGATTCCCACCAGATGAAGGTGAAGGAGGATGGCCATCGGCTGAAAGAGATGATGGAGACACAGGCCCACCGCCAGCCGATGACTGCCCATCTGGAGAAGGTAATGGTGGCAACGGAACATTCCCGCCAGACGAAAGTAAAGGAGGTAAAGGTGGTAAAGGTATATGGCCATCAGCTGTAAGAGATGAAGGTCCACCGCCAGCTAGTGGCTGCCCATCTGGAGAGGGTAATGGTGGTAACGGATGATTCCCGCCGGATGAAGGTAAAGGAGGTAAAGGTGGTAAAGGTGGATGGCCATAGGCTGGAGGAGATGGAGGTCCACCACAACCCATTGGCTGCCCACCTGGAGAAGGTAATGGTGGTAGCGGAAGATTCCCGCCAGACAAAGATGAAGGAGGTAAAGTTGGGTGGCCATCAGCTGGAAGAGATGGAGGTCCATCGCCAGCCAGTGGCTGCGCATCTGGAGAAGGTAATGGTGGTTGTAGAGGATCCCCACCAGATGAAGGCGAAGGACTCGCAGTTGGGTGGCCATCGGATGGAGGAGATGGAGGGTAAGGAGGATTCCTATCAGACGACGATGATGGAGAGGAAGGTAAATGGGCACCGGCTGGAAATGATGGTTGAGATGGAGACCCACCGCTAGCTGAAGATGTTGGAGGAGAATATGACTCACCTTCTGGAGAAGATGATGAGTACGGAGGATTTCCGCCAGCCGAAGGTGAAGGAAGTGAAGGTCGGGGGCCATTGGCTGGAACAAATGGAGGTACAGGCCCACTGCCTGCCAGATATGAAAACTTATATATTAATTAAAAATTTACATTTATCGAATTTAAATTGGAAATATAAAATGATAGAAAGGAGTTCATGATTATTTAAGAAGCAAACTGTAAAAAATCAAAACTTTGACGACGTTGAACTTTAGTTTTGAAAAAACTCTGACCTCACCAGAGGCTTAGCTATGAGAAGGTATCTTCAAAGGATCTGCTTTGCAAAATGTTATTCACCTGTTACAACCACAAAGAAGGATTGTTAAAAAAATAAGTTTTTATCATGTAGACTGGATTACCTGAGACACTGCTTTGAGCGCTTTTCGCTTCATTGTGGAAAAGGACCGTTGCGTAGAATGCCACAAACAAAGCTCTGGTCGAACGATGCCAAAGAAATGTATGCATCCTTCTCAGATACCTGAAAGTTGATTAAGCATTGGTTTGAACAAGATATATTGCATATCTGATTGTGTAAAGAACCCTCGATATCCAGTTCCAACAAGAAAAATTCTTGCCCTCTTTATCTACATCATTAGCCTTCGAAAACATATTAGTCGGTGTCCTTACGCGATTTTGCAAACAAAGCTTATGAGCGATGCTCCGATGTTTACATCAGGAGACATCATAGGAAAAGAAATAAAAAAAAAAGAGAGAAAAAGAAAGAAGGAAACTATTAAATGTTGTTCACTTTCTCGTCTCCAATATCCTGCAGATTTAGGTATCTTCTTTTCAGGTTTTTATTATGATTAAGTTTAATGTTGATGAATTTCGCGTACACTAAATTTATGGTGTCGGTAACTTGACATAACCGTGTCACCACTGTCATAAACACATATGGGCAAACATTGTCATTGCTTGATCAAAGATTGTTATTAAGACTAAATGTCAAAACGAAAAAGAAAAAAATTTATAGCAAAAAATTACAGTAAGTTACCAAAAGGAACAAAACCGAACCAAACAGTTAAGACTTTGATTGCAAACATCTTCTGAACCTCTTTCCGCAAACCATAATTGATGGGTCTGCATAGAAAACTCTTTATTGCATCTTACTATTGTATTACGCGTTAGTAAACAGGTGGCGATATTAAATTTACAGGGAATTTATTTGTTTTTTCACCAATCCTCCCAAAAAAAGTTCACTTTCAAGAGACATCTGATTCCATGGCAGTTCTAACAGCGATATCATTCATAAAAAATGACTTCGATTAAACTCCGATTGATATTACAGATGCTTCACTCCAAGGTTACAATCTGGTTGTAGCTGACAAACTTTGACAATAATTTATTCATGAGTCAAATCTCTACATCAGGATATTCGAAACTTCAGCCCAGGAAATAATCAGCTCTTCAGGAAGTAATCGCGGTATTAAACGCATCGGAAGTAAAACGATATTTTAGTTTGGGAAAAAAAAGAAAAGAAAATTTGTAAACACTGTTTTAAAACGTTAAAGAATCAAGCAAAGATGTCGGTTTAATTTCTCAAGACCGCGGATTTTGTAACAGTAACCAGCTGGAAAAATCGTATTGACAATTTCAGACTTTTAACTGGTTCAACAATTTGAAGAAAATTAACTAATCCTTCTCCCTTAATTTCCTATCGAAGACTCTCATTAAGTTTCCAACATAGCCTTTAATTTTAATCAAGTAAAATTATCAATTTAAGTTCTCTGGCGAGGAAATTTAAACACTTTCCGTTTAAAAATACGCCTTCCTCTTTTCATTTTACTAATTAATTAATTCTGGAAAAAATGAAAATGTATCATGTGCACGGTTCCTAACCTTGACTTGTATCCGTTTTGAGTTTAGCACCACTTGCAGTTTCGTAATCGTCAGAAATATTTACTCCTGGTCCGCTAGTTTGGCAGTAAATTGTGAATTCTACACGAGGCACAAACTCATCAAGGAAGAATCAACACAATCAATGTTCGATCTCGATTTCACAGATAGACTGAGCTTATCTAGATAAAAAGGCACATCCCCGCACGATGAAAAAAAAACGAGATCTCATGAAATCGTCATCTGTAAGGGGTACGGCTACTAATTGCTGCTATATTGCCTTCAGGGTTACAAATAAATTAAAATCAAGTTTATTACCTCAATCAATAGGTCATAATTTGTCAGTTGTGTTTTTTCAGCCGCTCCAAGGTGAAACTTCTCTTCAAATGTGCTGTTAAAAGCCAAATGTCTAAGAAATTTCTTACAACACAATGGTAGGTCATTTCCTAACGAGCTCAAACGCTTAATTGAAATGCGCAAATAAGAGTAGATTTCAAAGTCCGTTTAATTCTGCTATGTGACCTGTGGGTCATAAATAGGCCGAAATTGGACCATAATTACAATCTTCAAAACATGAAAAAATATAATTAATATTGTGATAAAAAAAACTGCATTTTAAAATGAAAGCAATTATCCGGGTAAAAGGCTTTTCTACTAAAACGTGCGAGAAATTGTGTTTTTCTACCGTCAAAACAGAATTTTTCGCACGTTTTAGTAATGTATTCAGGTCTAAAGAGTCGCTTGTCACCTTAATCAGTTTCACCTGACACCCTCAGGTTCGTCCCAAAAACGAAATTGACAAAATTCAAAAAAATTTTTTTTTCCTACGGGAACGAGAGCATAGCGCATAAATTCCCTATAAATCGAACTTTACTTACTCGACTTTTCCGAGGAATTTGACTGAAAATTACAACCAAAAGGCTCTGCCAACGCAACCGACGTTTGGGTTTAGTATTTCCGCAACAAAATATATGGCTTTCACTGCAAAAGAAAGTTATTAACCGTAATTAGAACTTTTCAAATTTGTGTTAGAGATGGAGAGCCTTCAAATTGAGTTCATAGAAAAAAATTCAATTGATGTTCCTCCTCAGGTACAATCAAAATTATTCCTGTCTTTCATAAATGTCTCCTTTTAAATTAAATGATTTAAGGGCGGTCAGATGAATACAAGCTTTAATAACGAAGTTGATTGCATCTGTTCACAGGACGGCGGGCGCAGTTCCTGAGCTCTTACACGCGCACTCTGGGGGTCGATGTTTGTGCAGCGGCACAATCCGTCGAGATTACGCATACCATCTAAGCGTAATGAGTGGCGCTTGTATGAGAGACCTTTAAAAAATCGTTCCGAGGGATCTCCCGATCAGTTTTAGGGTCAATGAACCTGCCATCCTGAAGAAAAGGACGAGAAAAGAGAGACTGACCGAAAGTTGAACTCTCCATCTCACATAAAACCAGTTTTGATCTTTTTTGGACCAACAAGATTCATAAGCGGTAAAAAAAATACCCAGTTTGCAAACCTCAATCGATGTCCCGCGAAGAGATTCACAACTGCGCACGTTCATTCCCTCCTGTGTTGCTCATCGATGAAGAATACTTCAATATTGGCAAGGGAGGCGCATGCATGCACAATCCGTACTTAGAAATTGCACACAAAAAAGTCTCTTTTAGCTAGATATTTTCAGCTCCACAGCTCAACTCCATATGTATTATTTGCAAAAATTGATAGACGAGCACACTAACTCATTTTTCTTGAGCGGAGGGGGAGAAAGGGGTCTTACGTGGAGAAAAATATTTATTCAGTGTTTTGAAAACTAACAAACTGGTTGCTGGCGCCTTAACCAGTCATCAATCGATGTGGCGATTTGTCTTTTTTGAGTCTTTCACTAAATGGTTGACAAAGGTTCTGTTCTCCAGGAGATAACTATTTAGCCAATAATATCTGGTTCATTTCTATAAAAACGTTTTACGACAATGTTTTACGACCTAAAATGCTGATGCGTATGCGCGTCGCTAATTCAACCTTTCTTTGAAGCCGCATTATTGGAAGAGCGTCTAAATTATATCAGGACATCTGCTTAGTTTGATGGGGAAAATGTTCTTATGTATTTCGAATGCGACTAATAAATATTCGTGAAAAAAAAGGACCAGAGAAGCGAGTCCAGATAAATGAAAATCTGGATAATCGAGGTTCGACAGTAATAGCTTATTTTACCGAGCAAACCGTTGAGAAAAATCATTCTCTGACCAGGATCAATATTAAATTTAATACAGCTTTGTAGCTGAGCAGCTAGCGCAGACAATCTTACAATTACAACACACACCATACATTATCCAGTTTTTCAAACACACACGTTTAAGATCCCTTGAGGCTTCTGAACAAACAACAGCTAAAAAATCATGATTCTACTACACTGAAATCAGTTCATGCCTTCTAGAGATACAGATTTGCCTGGCGCTAACACTAAATTCAAATGCCTTTTTCCTCAAGTTCCTTCATCATAGCAGCTAGTGATAACAAGGCTGCCGGTCTTCCAACAGTTTTCCATCACTCCTTGCTAGCAATGTATTTGATCAAGTCCACAACTCTGTGACTGTAGCCGTATTCGTTGTCATACCTGATACACAAGAGAATTAGAAATTTTAGCGAAATCTGTCGCGCGAACAGAAAAAGAAAGAAAATTGAAAAATTGATACTGAAAATTGTTGCTAGCGTGCCGGGCGGAATTTTAGGAGAGAGGTGCACCACAATTAGCCTCACTCCCAGAGTTCAGCGCGGCACACTAACGGCAGTTTTCACTGGGTTTTTTGTTTGTTTGTTTGTTTTATGTTAAACTCGCGCGACGGACTTCGCCGAAAAGAATGGACTGCTCGTAATCTCCATCTCACTAGCTCATAAAACATAAATATTTGGGTATAATTCAGTTTTACTTGGTCATTAAAGCATAGGGTTGTTCGCAGTGCCGAGTTTCAGAAATCTTTTTTCTTTGAAAATTTCTTTTCTCCCTGTATTTAAACATCCCTCGATTGATTGTTTGGCTATTAGCACTGAAAAAGTAACGATGACTTTCACAGGGAGAGGGCCCAAAAAACAAAAAAAAACATTAAAAAATTGAACAAATTAATAATAATAATAATAATAATAATAATAATAATAATAATAATAATAATAATAATAGAGAACTTCTGTTATGAAAGAACTGACACCTTAGTAGTTAATGCTGTAGAATGCTGGTCAATGTATAAAAGAGGGTCAGATAGTAGGAATACTGAGACTTCCACGACATTCGTAAGTGTCCCTCAAGCTCCAAGGTTATCGTCATTCCCTCCAGAATTCGCGCCCAAACATTAGTGAACTCTTCAAGGACATGTGAACCACAACAAGCAAACCTAATCCTAGTGCTTGTAGCCTGAAAATCATTCATGCACTAACATCCCATTTATGGGGAAGTAGTGGTACTCCTAGTCACTTCATGGGTCATGGAGACCACCGGGGATAATCTCACGCTTGGTGGGTTAATAGGCTCCAGTACAGACTACACAAGGCTCAATTAATCAACTATGATCGTCTAGAATATGGAAATTCAGTGCTGGATGAGGAAAGTCACAAGATGGCCTAGCACCCATTAGTGTAACTAACCATGAGATGCCCTTTTTGAAACCCACACCAGGAATTATTTTTTAACTTGCAATTTAACAATAAGAAATAGAAGTACTATGGAACAGGGTATTTGAAGGTCTCAATTAAGACCGTGTATGTTAAAAGCTGTTTGGCAAATTTTTGGGAAGATGACAGCATTGGCAAACTTTTGGCAAACACTTCATTCAACCACTGAGAGGTTAAAAAGCAAAAAAAAATCCACATCTTACCAGGCAACAATTTTCACAAATGTTGGACTCAGTTGAATTCCAGCTTTGGCATCAAAAATGCTTGAGTGAGTGTCTCCAATAAAGTCACTGGAGACAACCTCCTCCTCAGTGTATCCGAGGTACCTTGACATGACCTTATCCTCAGAAACTTCCTTCATGGCAGCTTTGATTTTATCATACTCAGTCTAAAAACAAATGAAGCTCATAGGGTGAATGGGTATTTCCCAGGTGGAGGTGGATGGAAAATTACAATACTGTAAACTGCTTCTTAAAAGCCTTGGCTTCAACAACTTTTTCATGGGTCTATAAACCCTTTGACTCGCAGATCAAATTTGTAATTCTCCTTACTGTCAACCATACAATTTATACAATGTTAGTTCAGAGAATTTAGTGTTGGATCAACTTATTATCCCCACATTGATAATTTTCTTTATTCCAATTGCTTATCTGGTTGATATTGTATAGATATTGTAAGGAGAAATTCTGTCTTGGTCACTCATGGGAGTTAAAAGGTTAAGAGGGCTAATAAAAAGAGGGGCTTAAAAATTTATTTTGCACTTACAGGATTTCAATTAAAACTTTACACCCGAACATCAGTATCCATTTTCTCTATACATTTCTCTAACCATTACCTATGCCACTGACAAGGAGAGTTCACTTAATGATCAAAGCTTTTTTAGCCTGGCAATCACTTCCTTTATGGTCATGATCTAATAATTGATTCAGCAGTTCTGTACATGCTGGTCACTTATGGCATTTAAAGGGTTAAGCTTCAACATGACATAATTATTTAAAGTCATTTTAATACAATACAATCAATACATTTGGAACAAGATTAAGATTAACAGCATGATCACAAAATGGAAGTTTAGATTTTTCCTTTGAGGTTTATGTTTACTCTCATACCACTAAAAATTTTCAGTCTAATTCACAGCACAGTTCTTATCTCTAAAACCAAGAAAAGCTAGAGAGGGGAGGGAGAGGTTACAATTGGATGTATTTTTTACTTGTAGAAGTGTCTACACGTGTAACCATATGGGGGGGAAGGGGTGGTGCTCTTATATGCAGCAGATTATAGTATTTTCTTGAATACATGCCCTATCTTTTCTTGCTCTGACAAAATTTTAAAAACACTGGCATTTTTGCAAGATAAAGTAAGTGAGAAAATAAGGTATGGTTAAAACAAACTTCCACACACATTAATTTTAGATTTTATGAGCTTCCAAAGCAAGTTAACAGAATCTCGCAATGAAAATAACAAAAACTAACACTAACAAACAATTCATTGAATCCACTTACTGGTGTCTTTAAGCGGCATGTGAGGTCCACCACAGACACATCAGGAACAGGTACACGGAATGCCATACCAGTCAACTTGCCATTCAGTTCAGGTATGACTTTTCCAACAGCCTTAGCTGCTCCAGTGGAAGCTGGTATCACATTCTGATACGCTCCGCGACCATCACGCCATTTCTGAAAAGGCATAAGAATAAACTGTTAACACCTTACAGTAATAAGCATCTCATTTTGCCCAACTGGATCACCCTTGAATCAAATATGGTTCTTGACAATAAAAGTATTGATCACAAGCTCAAGAAACTCTTGATTGTTAGTCCAATTCTCCTTAATGTACCACTGGAAATGCATGGGGAATGGTAGGGAGAATATGCACACCGATGCAGCACATATGCCAAACTTAGATCACTAAACTGGTGACTTAGATGCCCCAATTATTTAATCACAGCAGAGAGTGTTGTGAATATGTAAATGTTTTATTTAAAATAGTCCAGACCATATTATGTTCTTGTTCTTGAGGTTGCTGTAATTTTGACAGAAGAGGGGCATATCTTAGGTGTTTGAGTACACCCTTGTTACAAGTGCTGTGGCACAAGTGTCTTTTCACCCGCAATCAAGTACTTGAGGAATGCTCTAACCTTAAAAGAGGTGTAGCACTGTTTACAAGGGCCAAACCCCCTGCAAACCTCTCCCTCGAATCTTTCAGCAGGGAGAGAAGCATGCATCCTGCAGCGTTACTGATTAGGGCCCTACTTGCATGCTAGGTGTTTCTCAGCCGGTTGAACTCAAAACACCCCCTTGTCACAACCCTGAATTAGAAGAGATGGCATTACCTTGCCACTTGGACCATCCACAGTCTTCTGTGTGGCGGTAACAGCATGGATAGTTGTCATAAGTCCTTCTTCTATTCCAAATTTGTCATTCAACACTTTAGCCACAGGGGCAAGGCAGTTGGTGGTGCAAGATGCATTACTGTGGGATGGAAATACAAGGAAGGAAAATAATTAATTCCGGAGGCTAAATTTGCAGCTTACTGATTGAGAAAGACAAACTCACAAGAGGCAAATTGCCAAATACAATGAAAGAAGAGAAATTCACATTTAAACTCCCACAAATGACCAAGACTGAATTTCTCCTTACAATATCAATACATTATCCAGCACACAAGTGAAGAGAATTGAAAGAGAGTGAGTCTGATATTGTACTTAAATACTTTATTTAGTGTTGTTTCACCTATTTTTTTTGAAATTAACCTGGGTATATCTACTTTCCGGTTGTTTACAGCTATGCTTAATCCTTTAACTCTGAGATCAAATTTGTAATTCTCCCTACTGTCAACTGTACAATTCTCATAATGTTAGTTCAGAGAATTTAGAATTGGATCAACTAATTATCCCCACATTGATCTTATTCTTTATTCTCATCACTTATCTGGTTGATATTGTATAAAATATATTAATATTATTATAATAATTATTATTTATAATATTAATATTGTAAGGAGAAATTCTGTTTTGGTCACTCATGGGAGTTTAAGGGTTAAAAGAGGACACTTTCACAGGAGGTGCAACTTATTTGTCATTACAGTCCTAAAATCATGAAATTCGACCCCACCCCATTATTTAACCGGGTTCCATTGACTTTATTTCTTGACTCTTGCACTACTACATACCTGATGACAGTCATGCTTGGGTTGTACTTGTCTTCATTGACTCCCATCACAAACATAGGGGCATCGGCTGAGGGTGCGGAGATGATTACCCTCTTGGCACCACCCTTAAGGTGTGCACTAGCCTTATCTACAGTGGTGAAAACACCAGTTGACTCAACCACATATTCAGCACCATTATCACCCCATGGGATTTCTTCTGGACTTCTCTTGGCAAACACAGAGATTGGATTTCCATTGATTATCAGTTTACCATCCTTGGCCTCTACTGTTCCCTTAAATCTACCATGGGTTGAGTCAAACTTGAACATGTAAACCTTAACGATAGAAAAAAATTGCAAGCCAAATAGTAAACCATCTATATGAGCAATTCAGTTTTATCAACTGAGTTGAAAACGTAAATTGGCCATGGTAAAGAGTTTAAAAGCTAACATTTCACATGTTAGCCCTTTGTCTATCACTCTAACAAAGGGCTAACATGTGAAAAAAATTCTGTGATAGGGTGAATTTTGACCAAGTGTCCTAAAGTCCTAATGTCCTTAAGTTACAACCAAAGAATTAAAAAAAGCCAATCAGGGCACTGGTTTCCCAGAGAAAACTAGTCTTTACAAATTGTAGACAAAAATACTCTCTGAGCTGTGATTACAAAACCAATTGGCAATTGGTTTTACATTTGAATTTGATTGGTTGAGAAAGTAGTGCCAGATTCTTGGACCAATAAGAAGTCAAAGGAGCACAAAAGCACAGCAACACCAGAGTACTTTTGCCGCTTGCACAAAAAAGATTTCCCGAAATTTGCAACTAAGCTCCGTGAATCAATATCACAAGCTTGATTTCTCAAACAATTTAGTTCCTAAAAGAAATATAACAACAAAATAAATGACTTCACAATAAGATCGCAAAAATTGGTGCAGATGTCACTTTGACCACATTGACATTGTTTCGCGTGAAAATGAACGACTAATATGTAAAGGCATTCAGTTCTATCATTCTGTATAACAAACAATCAATATCAAAGTTTGTCGTTTTGTCCAAAAGGCTGATCAAAACTGTCCATGAGCAAATCTCATCCGGCGATCGCGCAACAGACGACATTGAATTACATTGCAGACCAAACTAGACAGAAGAAAAATGATGACTTCTACGAAGATTAAAAGGTTAAGGTTTCAGAATATCTTTCTTGTGAGCTGGCCGATCTCAACTAAACGCCGCCCAACTGTAGAAATTTAACCACAAGATCTGCATAAATTTTTAAAACAGACTTGCTTATTTCATTGTAAGTTCAACTGAAGTTCTCTCGAACTAAACGAGCTGCTTTAAGATCATCTTGCGAACCAAAGATGCAACAGAGAGCTGATAAGACTAAAGCAATGACGGAATCTGTATGACATTAAAAAGAAGAAAAAATTTTTGATTACGTCACATAACATGTTAGATTGCTGCAATGATATTGGAGTTCTATTGCAGATGGCCTGACTTACCATGTAATCGAGGTCGATAAAAGGATCGTTCAC
The DNA here is from genome assembly GCF_964200805.1 of Pocillopora damicornis. Lineage (NCBI taxonomy): Eukaryota > Metazoa > Cnidaria > Anthozoa > Scleractinia > Pocilloporidae > Pocillopora > Pocillopora damicornis. Next base: position 2,630,770 of record NC_142677.1, read on the forward strand.
AGCGACAACTTGGACTGCACCCTCTGACAGCGAGGCACGCATAACAAGTCGTCCAATGCGACCAAATCTGCAAGAAAAAAGCAAGGAGGTGATTTAAGTCATTGAAAACAAGCTGACATTGCCTCAAGAAGAAGAAGGAGCACTCAGTTCTAACTCACCCATTAATCCCGATCTTGACCACCATTGCGAGTTAGTATTTTCCCTGAAATTAAAAATAAACATTCTCTGATCAGGTAAAGGAAAAGTTGACCTAGAACAAAACGGTACCGATTCGGAAGGATTTGTAATAAAAAAAAAAAAGAATTATAAGCCCAATAACTTACCACCTGAGGCTAACAGACTTTTACTGCCACGTTCACTGATAGAATGGAACGATTTGGAACCGGCGTTGCACATCGAACTTCAAGTGAAGCTGGTGCTAACGTTTGATTGGCTGAGGCGAAGTCAGCTGACCAGGATCGTGAAGCCCTGCACGGAAAAATCACCTGATTGTTGATTGTTGTACTTTTTGTTCAAACAAAGTGAATTAAACGTCACAGATTCCTCGCGCGACGACTTGAGGCGAGATGAGCATGTGTCTCGAGCGTGGTTGCGCATTGCGAAGCACTGGCCGGGTGCAACTGTTTCTTTGGACTGTATGTGAACAGGGCTCGACTACGTCAAAGTTCTCCGCCAAATATGCATGACGGCTAAGGAAACAGGCATGCTATACGGAGAACGCATGGTAACGAAAAATAAAGATTGTCCTTAATGTAACAGTCCATCAGAGGCAGCTGAAACAAGATTTACTTTAATTCTCATTACCTTTTTGCTGGATAATGTACAAATAATATAGGGAGAAACTACATGTTAATCACTTCAAGGAGATAAGGGTTAAAATTCTTTGGGCCAGTTATTAAAACAAAGTTTAGTTAATGTTAAGCAAAAATGCATTCTAAACTATCTAAATTTAGCTGCATAATATGCAGCTAAATTTAAGAAATTCAATATAATTATTATCTGCACATTAATTTTTGTGAACAGCATTAAAGGGGCCAAAATCTAACTCATAGAAAGACAATTATTTAATGAAAACAACCCTCCTCAAGAGAATATGCAAGGCCCTCTGCTTGCATAAAACCCACAGTTTGAGTTGGACCTCATGTGAATAACAGGCCCTTTAAGTCCAAAAAATGGACAAAATTTGTTATTATTTGGAAATAATAATAAAAAAAACTTGGTATAGTGACACATTTTGGAAGAATACAAGCCACAGAAAGCCCCTTCCTCTATAAAAAGTAATGCCAACAATCATGTTGTGTTCAGTTATATGGTCTGGAGTGTTTTCTGGTTTGAGATTGTTCGGTGAACAGAGAATTAAACCCTTTACACCTTAACATCAGTATGCATATTCTCCACACTGTTCTTTGTACACATCCTACTGTTCTAACAAAAAGAATTTGTTTAACAATAAAGAGTTTCTCTGGTTGGTCATCATTTCCTTTACTCTTGTGACCTTACGATGTGATTGAGGGGGGATTTCATAGGGAGAATTTAGTTGCAAGTCACTCTACAGCAGAGATTGCAACTATGGAAGTAAATGCTTTACAGTCATCACTTCAACTACAATCATTGTGAACATCATAACTTTACCCATTCATTTTCTCACTTCTCCTAAAAGTCTACCATCCATTTATCATAATTTCAGCTTTGGGGATTTGGTGTTGAGGCACATACTCTGTATTTCCTATCATATATTTTTCTTTCTATTCATCACATGGTTCACAATGTACATTAGTAATGCAAAATCATTTATTTTTTTCTTCTTAACAAAGGAATTATTTACAATAAAATGTACAAACACTGTTAGGTTTTTATGTCAACTGGAAACAGATACAATGTAAGGCGACTAAAACTTGAGAGTGAATCCAGCAACTGCTGCAGATCCCTTCTGGGAAGTTGGCATGCGGAATCCCAAGCTGCCACTGCCACTGTCACCCTCATCTGCCTGAATGAACAAATAAACAAAAAGATAAATTTATAATAAATAAAAGATAATATTCATTAAAGTACTGAATCAGAACCACAACAAAGATAGATAAAAATGTAGCTACTATAGTAAGTTATTAAACAAGAAAAAATTATAGAAAAATGATAAGTCAGTCGATTGGTCAATGAATCACACAATCAGGCAGTAGATCAATCAATCAGTCAGCAAATCAGATGATCAGTCCTGAAGTCCATCAGCCAGTGAAGAGACAGTCCATCAGTCAGTAAGACAAACAGTCAGTTAATCAATACATCAATCAATCATTCAGTCAACAGGCAGTCAGTTAGTCAGTCATTCAGACAGTAGTTTAGTCAGTGAGTCAAACAGACAGTCAATCAAAAAGTCAGTCCATCAGACAGTCATTTAATCAGTGAGTCAGTGAGTCACTGAATCAGCCAGTTAAACAGACTAAAAGCCACTTAGTCAGTCACTCCATCAGTCAGTTTTTCACTAAATAAATCGGTCAATTACTGTCAGCTTTTTTTCAATAACTCAACTGATCCTTCAAACTGACACATCACAAATCTGTGCCTTGTTTCATAAAAAATGACAAATTCCTTACCAAGAAACCGAACCGTCTACTACTATTGCAGTAGGAAAAAATCAATAAACTCTGGTACTCACCAGCTTGGCAAACATAGCCCCTCCCTCAGGGGCTTTGGGACTGTGTTCTACATCTTTTCTCTTGGGCCTTTTTGCCATTTCACTCTTAGCTGGCCATGTTGGAAACATGGAGGGGTCCACAGGTTGAGGAGATTCCTAAAGGAAGTGGAAAGGAACAACAACAACAACAACAAAAACTTTGCTGTCAGAAGAAGGCAAGAATTAAATGCTTTTGGCAAGTTACCAGAGAGAGCATACACAGCTCTGCCACAGAGTAAAAGGACTTTGTAGACTTTCCATGATTCAGAAGATATTCATATTTTTGCTTTTGGGGCAGAGCGCTTCTCCCTCATGAGTCCCAACCAAAAAGGAATCTACTTTGTTTTCTTAGATCTCAAACAACTGACCTTTTTCCTTTGTTCATATTTTCATAAATATTGTTCTCTTTCCTTGTTTGGTTCAATTACCTATAATTATGGTTAAAGTGACAGCAGATACTGATACACTTTATATGCTATCTCCTAAAGTGTAATCTATATTATGAGATAAGTATGCACTTACAGAGAAATATGCATGCTTCAAAGCATTCTCAGCTGTAATTCTTTTATCTTTGTCTGGATCATATGTCAAGAACCTTAGAAAGATTAAAAAAAGGTGATGTTTCCTTGAAATACATGTAGCATGACATCAAATTCTCTCAACAAATTAACAAGGAAATGAATAGCAGCCACAAAGGAGAATTTGAAGTGGATGTTAGGAGTTGAAGTTTCACCTGTTTAACAAATCAAAGCCTTTGTCTGTGAGGTAAGCTCCAAACCTGTTTCTCAAATTGTTGTAAGGATAGTCAGTGAATGTCATCTAAAAGTAAAAACATTTGAATACATTCAATAACAGACTAAATAAATGAGTTATAAGAACTTTCTTTTGTACAAGTTTGGAAAATTCAGAATGAGACTTTTTATAACATCCAAGTGGCTCTAAGAAAAACTGTACTTGTCCATGAAAAAAGACAGACCAAAGAGTAATTAAAACTAATGCTGCTTTTTAGTGGAAAGCAATCACCAAAAATGGTTACTGGAAAACCCAAAATTGAAGTGAAGTAGCCATATAAAAGTTAAAATAAAAACCAAACAAAAAACAAAGTTGCCTAGTAATTGTTTTTGGAGAAAGGAGAAATTTTCATAAAAGAAAAACAAATGGAGCTTAAAATAATGTTATTTTTAAGCATTAAATTTTTTATGTCAGTCTACCTTTGGACCATCAATAAGGGAAGCTTGTCACATGACCACAGAGTACTGAGGTTACCAACCGAGTGACATATGCTTCAAATGTAGTTACCAATTAAACAAAATGTTTTCGTTATTCAAAAGAGTTACAACTTGGAGTTTAAGTGATCAGGTAAAAATATAATAACTGTTATTAGTAATAAATGTACCTTCTGTACTGCTGGAAGCTCTGAATACGATGGAGGACCTGGCCAAATTTTGTCACTTGGTGTGCCAAGCTCCTAAGAAGGAAAAAAACATTATCAAACACTCATGTTTAATCAATCTTGAAAAGAGCAACTAATGATCGTAATAATGTTGTCTTACTTTAAATATTCTGTTGATCTGGTCTATCTCTGATTTGCCAGGAAACAATGGCTTCATGGTCAATAACTCTGCAAATATACAACCAACGGACCAAAGATCTATGGGGGTAGAGTACTCCTTAAAAACAAACCACAAAGACCAAAATTAATACTATTTGATATTTCACTCATTAATAAATGAACTACAATAGAACAAAAAGTAAAATATTTCGAGATACATGTTTGTATCTGAGTTCATATCACTACTAGGTACATTTTTGTTTCCTAAACCACAAGAGAGAACCCAAAACTTTGTGCAACATTGGGCAATGCACTGTTCTCCTGACCACACCTTGGCTGTGAAATTAGCATTGTGGCTAACTCTGTTTTGGAGGTTGATGTGACATCTGCATGTACAAGCATAATGTACTCCAACAACAAAGAAGAAAAGGGCAAATCTTTATGAAGCAAAGTTATAAAGCAATCTTTATTTTATGCAACTTTTCTTTCTCTCACTTCAACATAAGACCACAAAAACTACATAATTTTGTAAGTCTTTTAAAATGTTGCAGCCTGCTGCCAAAGATAAGTCACCAAATAAGCAAACTTCACTGCAAACTTAGTTGCCAAAATCTTTCTCTACTTTCCATAGCAACAAAAACACTTGCAGCTTGAAGCACTGTACTACCATGAAGATCGCTGTGAAGTTGAATATCAAGAAGAGAAAAGAGTACCTTGGTGCCTAACAAGAGTTCAGGGGCTCTGTACCACAGAGTCACCACGACAGGAGTGTAGTTTTTCAGTGGAGAACCATACTCCCTTGCAAGTCCAAAATCACCAACCTAGAGAGAATTGATACAAATGCCACAGTGAATATGAAGGTGCACTACAATAAATGCTCAGATTTACCAGCTCATCAACAAACTACTGCATCATGCAGTACTTAAGTATAAGAATGCTATTAATTTCATATACCATTTTAAACATTGTTTTACTGCAGTTTCCCTTACAACTATTTCTTTGGTTTTGCATTCTTTAGTGTTAACAAACCTTTAAGATTCCCTTATTACTGAGCAGTAAGTTAGAGGCTTTTAGATCCCTGTGCAGTATCCAGTTGTCATGGAGATGAGCCACAGCCCGTAGAAGTTGAATCATAAGAGTTTTGATTTCACCTAAATGAATGAAAAAAGAAAAAGTTTACTTGTTCTGTGAAAATTTGTTACTTGTTACATATCTTGCCAGTCTAACAATTAATCTTTAATAGATATTTTTAAAATACCAATACATACATTTGTACAGTCATGTACATCAAAGATTAAAAAAGGGCCACTAATGTGATGGGTAATAAATTTTAGAGTACAGAAACAAGGACAAGGTCAATTAGATTTAAAGGCAATAGGACTTTAAAATTTTGTCACAAGTTCTGAAATGAAAAGTCCAACCTCTGCCACACAAAAATTTTTAAAGAAATTCATGACAAAAATAACAATAACAATGACACAGTTCCACCTCAATTATCACAACCTCCATTACCTGGATTTTTCGATCATGCAGACTTGTTTCTCTGGTCCCATTGTCTACAAACATCTATATTCATATTTTTTTTATCCAGACTCTCAATTATCCAGGCTATTAAGCCCAGTCCTAATGAGTCACGATAACCAAGGTTCAACTGTAATTTCAGTAATAATAATAAACAAATTTCCATCATGATATTTTTCTTCAACTGCTAAATTGCAGTGTGAAGTTACTGAAAATGTAGTTTTGTACTGTGTATTACACATTTTACATTCAATGCAGACTGAAATAAAAGCAGTAATTAAAAGTTGATAGACCTATTTTGAAGTCTCATCCAGTGCCTCTTTTCAACTCAATGAAAAAAAAGTAGCTTACCTATTCTGAATCCCTGTGTCATGTGCTCCATAAGAACTTTTAGATCATGTTCAACATAGTCCATTACAATGTATATCTTGTCCATATTGCTGCCTACAACAATTTCCTACAGAAAGAGGAAAAAAATAAGCATTTAAAGAGAGAAAATTAAATAAATTTAACAATATTTCCTTGGTTTTTGTAATTATGTTCACTTTTCAACATTTCAGTCTTCTTTCTTTGGCATATCCCATATTTTCATTCTTAATAACAATATACATTTTTCTACAGAGAAATATGGAAGCATATTAACCAGTACACTTACTCTAACTGTGACAATGTTCGGATGCTGTGCTTTCAAAAGAGTGTTGATTTCCCGTAAAGATGTGATTGGAAATCCTTCCTTCTCTCTTTCCATCTTCAATTTCTTCAATGCAACTATATCACCTGTTGACATAAAGAGGAGGGGGGTTTAATAAATGAAACTTATCTTGGGGTAGGAGACATGGTGGCTTTGTGGTCAATGAGCTTGACTGGAAAGGTCTAGATTTGAGACGTGGGCTTGTCATTGTGTTGTGTTCTAGTGCAAAACACTTTCACCTCAGAGTTCCTCTCTCCACCCAGGAATATACATGTAAATGGGCACAGGTGAATTGTCAGGAAAGCCTGAAGAAATGCTTGTGGGTAACCTTTTGATGGACTGGCATTCCATTCAGGGGGGAGTAAAAATACTCCTTGTTGCTTCATGCTATGGGAACTGGGATCAGCTCTGGCTGGATGGGCCACTTGGCTAAAGTACAGACTTCACCTTTTTAATGCTTGGGGTGCGAGACTGGCCTATCATTAGCATGTTGAAAGGTAAACTGAGAGATTTGGAAGTTCAAGATGTGGGCATGTCATTGTGTTGCGTTCTTTGGCAAGGCATTTTACTCTCAGAGTTCCTCTCTCCAGACAAGAGTAGAAATGGGTACAACTAAGCTGGAGAAACCTGACAGAATTCTGGACTGGCATTCCCTCTAGGGAAAGAAGTTAATTAGCTGAATTACACATGCATTTGACTGGTTCTTACTTATGATCAACTGGAAGAGAGATGTCTAGATGACGTCACCATTAACCCTTTACACCCTCACATCAGTACCAATATTCTTCACACTGTTCTCTATATATTTCCTAAGGTGCTGACAAGGAGAATTTGTTTAACAATCAAGAGCTTCTTTTGTTGGTGATCATTTTCTTTATTCTCATGATCTTAATGTGTGATTCAGGAGTGATATTGTAAGGAGAAATTAGATGCTAGTCATCCTTAGGGGTTAAAGGGTTAACAACAGCTTGCTTTTTTATCATACAAGTATAAACAAATAAATTCCATGTTGCTGTGGGTCTGTAATACACAGTAGATCACAAGAAGATGCCAAACAGTCACAAGAATATCAGTGACATACTCAGCTGTGTCTCATGCGCTGCTTACTGTATTTTGTTCCTACCGTATTTTTATGTCACCCGTGATCTACATGACTGTATTACTGAACAGATGCACACCAACATGCAATCTATTTGTTAAGTAACAATCTTGTGAATTATGGTGTCTAAGAGGGATAACTTGTTTAATAAATCACATTTTTAATGGTCCACAACACAACAAGAATCAAACCTGTTCTTTTGTCTTTAGCTCTGTATACAACCCCATATGTTCCCTCTTCAATTCTATTCAACCACTGAAACTCTTCCACATTCCTACAGCCACGAACAGCTGGATAATACGGAGGGAGTTTGGCTTTTTCCTCTTCCTCGTCATCTTCTTGTTCACCATCACAAAGCTTCATTTCAACATCTGCCACACTGCTATCATCTTCCACACTGCTACCCTCACTTTCTATGTCTACAACTTCGTTAGTGAACTGTCTCCTTTCACGATCTGTCAGGATTAGTGACTTTCCTTCCTCTTTCTTTGGTTCATTTTGGGGAACATCTTCTTCAACATCTTTACTTTCCTTGTTACTCTTCTCCGAAGCAGAACTACTCCTTTTGCTGCCACTGTAGTTTTTCCTATCTTTGCCTTTTGTTTCACGGTTCGAAGAGTCCTCAGTAGAAGACCTGACGCGCTTCTCTGAGTCCTTGCGTGATCTGTCTTTTTTTCTTCTCTCCACATCCATCTTAGACTGTTTTTCTCTTGCATCTGGTCTCTCTGATTTCAGCTTAGTGCTATCCTTTGGGTATGATCTGTGCTTATCGCGACTTTCTTTATGTTTAAGATCCACTGCAACCTGATCAGATCTTCCCTTCTCATAAGATCTTCCTTTACTTTTGCTTTGTGAGTGTCGACTTTCTGTATCACCTTGATACTTTCCTTGGCCTTTTCCCTTCTCCCTGACCCTTTCTTTATCACCCCTCACATCAGAGGAGCCTTGTCCCTTTCCTCTGTGTTCTCTTTCTTCATAATGATGTCTCTCTGTTTTCAGTTTATGTCTATGTCTCTCATCACCTGGTCTTTGACGTTTAAGCTGTTGCAATTCCTCATGAAGATCTTCTGTTTCAAACTCCTCTGTCTTCATGGTTTCAGTCTTTTCCACAACTTCTTTGTTTACTTCTTCTTGTTCACTTTCTTCTGAACTGTCACTCTCACTTTCATCTTCTTCACTCTCCTCTTCCTCACTTTCCTCCTCGCTGCTGTCCTCTTCTTTGCTAGAACTTTCATCACCCTCATCATCATCGTCATTATTTTTCTTCGAAACCATCTCTTTTGGTGCACTTTTCTTTAACTCAGGTTCCCTCGGCTGCTTTACTTTGCTTTCCTTGTGCTCACTCTTAGAAACTGTTTCCTCCATCTTCTCATCTCCATCATTGTCGTCATCATCACTGCTACTCTCTTCACTATCACTTCCAGATTCAGAGACACTGCTTTCTTTCTTCCCCTCTGCCATTTCCTTCCTCCCTTGCTGAACTCTCTTGGTGGCAGTTGCTGTCTCAGTGTCTTCTTCACTTTCTTCTTCATCAGAATCCTCTTCTTCACTTGATTCATCTGTCTTCTTTTCTTGTGTTACATCTGCATGGATAAATTCAAATAACAATATAAAGAAGAGTGCTGTAAAGCCAAACAGACCCAAAAGAGTTACAGTTTAAAAACCCAATGGTGTATTAAAGCAAAGTATATCGATCGACATGACCTGAAACTCATTTATTGATACCATTTTAATTATCATGAACCTATTACTGCCGAGAACTGATTGTTAACTCTCCCTTCCCCCTGCTACACATTACCTTGTAAATTAGTAACAAGAATTTGGTGTTAGATCAAGATATCAAATCCACCTGATATGTTTGATTATTCTCGTTATCTGTTTGCTGAATAGTGTATGGATATTATAGGGAGAATTTGCATGTTCATCACTTCTGGGAGTTAAAGGGTCAAAGGGTTTGAGAGCCCACTGTTGTATTCTTACCTTTACCTCTTTGTTCTGCGGCATCATGTTTCTCTTCAACCTCAGGATTACTAATAGATGAGTACCTTCTTGATCTGCTCTCACTCCTTCTACTTTCAGAATCAGATGGGTCGCTTACAATTTCACCTTCTTCTTCTTCTGTTTTCCTCCTCCTGTTCACCTGGACCCCACTGGTTCCACCATCATGATATGAGGGTTGCTTCAACTTTTTCGGAGTTCTACTTGGTGATGATGCTGAAATTGTAACAATGATGATTGAAATACATATTACAGGGCTCATACAGAGCAGGAATTTCCTCTCACTTTCCAGGCAGAGTTTACAGGTACATATGTGTGTATAATCACATGGCTGGGGAAGAATAGCAGTTTTCAAGCAGCAAGTAGGCTGCAATCTTTTGGGTCCCCATGGAGAGAAGACATAAATTTGGCTAATAAATGTTCAACCAAAGTTTTCAAACTGGCTACCTGAGAAGAGCAGCATATCAAAAGCAAGTCGAAGTTTTTACGCCTGTATTGATTGATGTTCATGATATAACTGGAGGTAAAACGTTTGCAAAAAATTAAATTAATGATCCGTCTTGAAAACTTCCTACTTTCGTCTAGCTTGTCCAAGAAACAAGCCTTGTGAGGTCCAGTGAGCCTGCAGAAAAGAGCGACAGCTAATACTAGACTTTTACTTCGAGGGAGCTTTGGTAACTTTACCTCTCTAAATGGCGACATTCGAAAAATTGGGTTAGAGCCCAGTCAAAAGGTCGCCCAAAACTGAACATTATCTGATTGCGCTAGTTAAGTGTGTTGGCCACGATAGAAGACAAGTAATCATTTGTACCTGATCTACCTACCTGAAGACAAACTAGTTTGCTCAGGACTAAGCTGGTAAATGACTTCGCTTTCTGTTCCCTGAGCCGCCGGAGAACTTTGTTTCGAGGAAGGCTTCCGATCTCGTCTGGCTGAATCTACTGGGCTAGCAGTTCCCGAATTGTCAGTTGGTGATCCATTGCGTTCCTCACCGGAGGCATCATCTTTTTCAAGGCGTCTTCGTTTTTCTAGTCGAATTTCATCCAGAGTTTTTATCCGAAAACGTTCTTCCGCCTTGTCCAGGCTGTCATCTTTTTCATCGTTGATTTCTGACTCAGCAGGTCTTTTGAGGCTTGGTTTAGAAGGATTTGAAGACATATTGCGCTGAAATGATCAGGTGAAGTATCACTGATCTGAATGTTAAAAATTCATTCGAGAACTACAGGCCGCACGACCGCCATCACTAAGCTCTTTACTCGTTCTCATTCTTCTTTGCAGTGTGCGAGGATGCTAAGCTTCTGGCATGAATTGAAGGTACGTAACGCGTGCAAAAACAGGCAATTATGGTACTGGAAATTTCTCAACAGTACTATTAAAGAGAACTCAATTGATTAAACTCGGGGCTGTCTAAATTAAGGAACCGTACAAAGTAGAGTGCTTTGTAACACGGGTATTTCAAAACTGTTAAAAAGGTAAAATCAAAAGTAAATTGGAGTATTAATCACAGGGCTGTAGGCCAATTTAAAATAGGACATTAATATTCACAATAGGACCAGTGAAATAATCTGATCCACCAACCTTTTACATACTTATATCAGGATGCATATTCTCCATACTGTTCTCTACCGATTTCCTTGGGTACTGACAGAGAGAACTTAATTTTCAAACAATCAAAAGCTTCTTTAGTTGAGATGATCATTTCCCTTATCCTCTTGACCTCAATATGGTATTGAGGGGTGATACTCTGGGAAGAAATTTAATGGCAGCGACCCTTAGGGTTTAAAGGGCTAAAATGGGATGATGCCTCAATAGATATTTTTCAGGTGTTTGTTCCTTTCCTGCCATAATTTGTTGCAGATGCGCATACAGAAACAAATCCACACAAAACATAAGATGACTTTAATTCTAGTTTTATTCACTTCTCCTTCCTACAGGAAGTAACTTTTAATTTGTTAGCATATTCACTTTACTTTTTTGTTCAATATTATAAATACAGAAAATTTTCAGGAAATACTTCCCGAAATTGTTTATAATTTACTCTAAAAAGCTTATTTTACTTGCCAAAAAAAATCAAGGCATTTTTCTGACAACAAAATAAACTTTGGTGGGCTTATCAAGAAATGCTTTTTTGGAAAATCACAGCTCAGAGTGTGTTGATTCTCTGTGAATGGAATCCAAGCTATCTGATGGTAGTTGTGTTTGTTTCATGATCTCTTTATCTTCAGCCAATTCTTTTTCATAGAAAATTCCTGAAAGAAAGAAAAAATCTGACATCATTAAATGACACTTCACCTTGGAAAAGCATTTCAGAGAGTGGATCTCTCCAAAAAATGAGAGATGACATTGTGTTTTCCATTAATTTTTTTTTCTGACTCAAAGAAATAAAGGAAAGGTTTTTATTGTCAAATTTTTTTTATAGTTGCTCAGAAAGCCCCCTTATTACTGATTTGTGTAAGGCACTCCAGTTAGGTTCAAACAAATTTTTAAGTCTTCATGGTCATATGATGAAATGATTATTGACTGAAGTTGATTGGGCCTGACAGTGACATTTTAGCTTTTCGTTGAAAAAGTGTGGACTTCACTGCAGCCCTCCCACTAAGTCAGTGAGTACATATTTGAAAGTGCTTATTGATTGTCAATCAGAAAAAAGGAAAATAACCTAAAGAGCCAATGACAACTCAAAGTAAAAACAAGCTTACAACTTAAGCATGAGAAAACGGGCCAAGTTGTCATTGGTTTTAGTTTTGCATCCGATAGGTTGAGCAAATTGAGTAACTTTTCTGGATCACTCACAGTGCAGAGTGAGGCAAAACCATCACAGGTTACTTTTGACACTCAAAAGAAAGTCACTCTAAAGTTTTGTGTGCTTTTCAAACCTGATTTATCATCGTCTTTCTTTTTCAAATAAAGCTTCAAGACATGGTCAAGACGCTCCCTCAGTTCTTCTTCTGACACAAAATCTGCATTTTTAGGCTGAAGCATGTTGTAAAGTTCCTTCGCTACTTTGGCAGAGCCACCGAAATCCTGGAGGATAAAAAATAGCCATGAATCATGACTAACATGAACACAGAACATAATTAGTGGCTGGTATGTCAGCTGATGATGTCTGTGGCTAACAAATTGTCTAAATAATATTTATATAATTGGCTGAAAAGCTCTTAGGTAAATGTGAAATTTGGAGGAACAAGATTTCTGGACAAATTACAGAGGGCAAAGTGAAGCAACCCAGTTGAAAATTGCTATATTTGTAAGTGTCTTAGTTCTTGGACCCCTTTTCCAATAACAATTCCTCTGCAGGTTTCATGTTAATTACCTCATAACGTGCTATCAAGTTGTCCTTTGTCAGTTTTCCATGTCCATCTTGCAAAGCTCGGTTAAAAACAGACCTGAAAAGAGGAAAAAAATAAAATGCTTGTGAGAACTCTGGATTTAGGGAAAGGAGGAAAACAGGTGACCAAGAAAAAATTTCAGAGGAAGGACTGGAACCAACAAGAGACATATCTCACAAATGACGTCAGCCTGGAAACCAACTGAGGGCACCACAGTGAGGGGCAAGTAAGAGGGTGGGAGGGGAGGGAGAGCAGGTTTTTCCACAGGTATCCATTATCACCAAATTCTAAAAACTACCGTCAAAAAAGAAAAAATACAGTGGCATTAAAGTAGCAAGAATTATTACATGTCTCTTACTTGACTTCATTCAGATCAAAAACAGCAAATTCATATTCCTCCGTGTTTGCAGGGTCTGGATCAATCTCATTTGCCACTTGTTTCACTTGTTCTATTGTAAGGGCCTCAATGTCTTGTTTGGTGACATAACCTTTGTTTTCAGCATCCATTATTGTAAGAACCTTCAAAGGTAAAATAAACAAAGTATTAATTTTTCATTTGACGTGTCAAAACTAGTCTTAGACTTCTTCAAGGTTTTACTTCAATCACTTCTCTTTGTGATTGGTCTAAAAAGCTTATACCACTTTCTCAAACAATAGAGACATTTTCAATTGAGTATCACAACTCTTTTCCTCTGGTTGGTTGTTACGATCACTTTTGCTTTGAATTGAAAAGAACTCCTAAATAAAAGTTTACTCTGACTGGTATTAAAACATAAAAAAATTGGGGAAACTTGGTGGCCATAAGTACACACAATTTTAAAGTGCACACAATCTTTCCTCTCTTTCCTTAGAATTACAATTTTGTGTCTTTTAATTGTAGTTGTACCATTTACTGTTTACTTGTTTTCACTCATTCACCTCCTTAATTACTTAAACTCGAACTTTTTACTTCAATCACTTCACTCTGTGATTGGTTTAAAAAGCTTACACCACTTTCTCAACCAATAGAGACATTTTTAATTGAGTATCACAAATCCTTTCCTCTGGTTGGTTGTTGTAATCACTATGGTTTTAAATTGAAAAATAATCTTACACAAAAGTTTTCTTTTTTTGGTATTAAAACTTAATACAGTGTAGGAAACTGAGGAACTTGGAAGCCATGAGACAAGAACATCAATGATCCACAGTAATACACAATTTTAAAGTGCACACAATTAATCTCTCTTCTCTTTCCTTAGAATTTACACCTTTTAATTGTACATAATTGTACTTTTAATGTTAACTTGTTTTCAATCATTCACCTCTCTACTTAAATAATCAATAATATTTCAACTTTTTTGCCAGTCGCCTGCTGTTGTGGCCCTACGTCATCATAAATTACTGAGTAACTTACTTTTTCAGCGATGTTTCTTCTTACATCTTCATGTTCTTCCATAACTTCACCCTGCAGCGGAACAGCAAAAGTAAGTCATAGCACAGGCAGACCACACTATGTGTCTGTGGTTAATTACCGTTGACAAGAGACAAACAAAATCTATGGGGGTTATGAATACAGCTCTGAAAATTGCATAATCTAAATTACATCTATGTCTGAATATCTCACTAAAATTAAATGAAATGATAATTGATGCATTTGTGGTATTTTTTTCCTTCACAGGCCATTTTAAGTGTTTTACAACAAAATTACTCTTAGCCAGAGGCTGTAAAGAGAAGAAAGGGAGTCTCCCTTTCTGCTCTTAACTTGAGGTAATAGAGTCTGCTCTGGAGCAAAGTGGCCCACCCAGCTGGGGTTTATCCTGATTCCCTTAGCATGAAGCAACAAGGAGGAAGAGCTACTCCCCCCTGAATGGGATGCCAGTCCATCACAAGGTTATCCCTTAGCATTTCATCAGGCTTTGAATTCCCAGACAATTTGCTGGTAAAAAGTACCCATTTTCATTATATGGCAAGGTAGTCTAAATCTTGAGGTAAATCTGAGCATTCTTGCTTGGTCTGGATTTTTCTATATGGACCGTTTCCATGGAAATTTTTTAGGAGCCACATATTTCTGTCTTCTGTCTCCAAAATAAACAAGTTTGTCTGAGTGCTGGAGTCATACTAGGAAACATTGGCCCTTGATCATATTTGTATAGATCTAGACCTCGCCATGACTTTGGGTCAATATTCCCCAGTACAGCCCTCACGCCTGATTAGTAAGAATTTAATACTCCTGAGTGGAGAGAGACACTGAAATTAAAGTGTTTTGCTTAAGAATGCAACAAAATGACCTGGCCCGGTCTCGAACCCAGACTTCTTGACCTAGAGTCCAGCACAGAAATCACTGTGTCATTATGTCTCCCACATAGGCTACAGTGGTATCATACATGTATTATTCAAATCAAAAATCCCTGGCAGGATGCTTATTGTAGGATCACACATACACATGTATAGGTTTCCTTACTTCAGTAAGTAGTTGAAAAAAGTCTTCTATGTCCAGTCTCTTACTTTTCTTACTTTCCACAAAACTGATATAATGATCTCTATAACAAATTAAACAAAGATGAAATCAACAGTGATCCCAGGGAGCATAATATTATTTATTCATGCAATTTCAATTGGAAAAGGAACTTATCCTAGAATAGGCTCTGACAAAGGGCTAATGCTCAAAACATCAGCTTTGAAACTCTTTAACCCTTTAACTCCCAGATCAAATTTGTCATTCTCCTTACTGTCAACCATACAATTCTTATAATGTTAGTTCAGAGAATGTAGTATTGGATCAACTGATTATCCCCAAATTGATATTTTTCTTGATTCTCATCATTTATCTGGTTGATATTGTATTGATATTGTAAGGAGAAATTCTGTCTTCGTCACTCATGGGAGTTAAAGGGTTAAAGTGGCCTATTTACATTATCAACTCAGTTGATACTATTAAATTACCCTAGCTGTTTCTTTAGAAACTTACCCATCTTTATCTGAGAATTGGCCAAATGAGGGCACATGGAAAACTTTTAACTTGATTTCATATACCAAGTAAAAAAGGATTACTTTAGTTTTGTTTAATTTTGATACTATAAAAATAAATAAGATCCCACTCATTTTTAGGAGATAAAGGGTTAACTTTACAATAAAAAGTTGCTTAATAAGGGTTTGTGCAAACATTGCGCAATACCTGGGACATTTTACCTGATATGAATTAAGTTCCCAGTCCTGCATGTAATCTGATCAAACAACATGGTGTCCAGATTAACCTGGCCACAGCTTCTATTTCTTATTTATCTTCTACTTTCAATTATTATAGTTGTTAGCCCTATACCCTCTAGTATCGAATAATTCATGTAATACGTACTTCATTTCAAACGGATCTAAGTTCCCCATGGTTTGTGGGCCATGTCCTGGGTAGGTCCATACCATGTTCACATCAGACAGGGGTGTGTACTCCAGCTTGGCACTCTCACATCCAATAGGGTCAAACTCTGTCAGGCGTGAGAATAGAACTGAAACAGCCATGTTCTTGAAGCCATATGATCGCACTTGATGCCAGTAACCTGATATAAATGATAAAAATCCATCTTTAGTTAAAAATGTTAGGCTTTGAAATAGCTGCATGCAGACATTTGTACACACTACCTAATACACTGATAGAGCATGATGTTTCAGAAACTAACTAATATATGCATGTACTCTCTACACTTTCTTAGAATGAGGGTCCTGATCTCTTTTCATGCACAAATTTTTAAAATTTGCATGTCACATGTACTTAAAACAGTGTTTCATAGGTCAAAAACTTCAAATCTCACCTTACATTGCCTTTATGTAAAATTCATGTGCCATATATTAATTTTGAGATTTATCATGTGCTTAAAATATCGATCCATGAGGGGACGCAAATCGTCTGTACTGTAAGTATCCCGGAGAGTCCCCAACATTTTCTTAGACTTTTAGTCTAAGAAAATGTATGGGACTTTTTGAACGCTCCAGGCAGCTTTCCTGTAAGGTGTCATAATCCTGTTGCTGCTGACATCGATGTGACAGATAATTGCTTTTGCACTGTTTTCTTGCCGGCTTATACTTGTCATCAAGTTTCAATAAGACGGCTATCATTTTTCACAAGAAAAATGAAGTTTTCGTAAATTGTGATATGTACTTACAGTGCAGACGATTTGCGTCCCCTCATGTTTACCCCCCTTTAAAGTACTTGATTCTTGAGACAAAAGTTTCTCTTAAAATCTTCATGTACATATAGTCTAGACATTCATGATAATGTATGGTAATTATTCTTAGTATCAAATGTCTATGTTAGGATCAAATTTTAGTATTATGGGTAAAGTGAAAAATTTCAATCTATCTTTTAATAATTTGTTTTTTAATACCATTAGCATTACAAGTACATAGTATGTCAGTAGTAAAAGTGCAGGATGTAACACTAATGGTTTTAAAAAAAACCAATAAAAAGACAAAAATTTTTTACTCTGGTTACATCATAAGGCTAGTAAGTAGTGCTTACTGTAAGGCAAGAACAGGCAATCTCCTGGTGTCATATTTGCATACTGCCATCTAACTTGTTTGAATTTGGGATATTTGATAAGATTTACACTTTGAACGTCCAATGTGGCAAACCCTCCATAGCCTCTGTCCCCATCAGCAACTGGTATCTGCAATCCACAAATATTAGTAAAGACATCAGATCTCTTGTGAATAGCTGCTACAACTCAAAGGCTTAACTGGATCAAGATTGTTTTCCTTACATGGAAGCAAAGAACTTTCTGCACAAGGATATTCTTCCCAATTAAGTTGAGTACCATTCCCTCCCAAGTTGAAAATTTTCTTAACAGTAAGGAAAATAGATCATCTAAGACTTTAAAAAATTCTCAGTTAAATGAAAGTGTCAACTTAAGAAATCTCAAATTTATGGAAACAATTTAGACTTAAGGAAAAATATTTTCACTTGAGAAATTTTAAAAGGGAAAATCCAATTGAAAACCATAACCACAACTGTCCACAGGAGCTTTCTATTTTTTTTCTAAACAAAGATTTGAAAAAAGTCACAAAGATTTTCAAATAAAGTTTTTTCATCACTAAAGATTGTGAATCAGTTAAAAGAGATAGTGGACTAAACGTCTTAAAGAAACAATTTATAAGTAAATTATTCAACGAAAAAACACCTGTTTCATACAGGTAATAACAGTGGTTATTTGTTCACCAAGCTTAGCAATTATTTACGCAGCGGACCTTTTGCTAAATGCGGAAGCTTAGTAAATAGTTCATACGAATTTAAAACTTGAGCGATCGAGTATCAAAACTAAAGAACTCATCATGTTAATTGCTATCAGATTTCAAATAATTCATTACCATAGCAAAGGTTCATATTTTAAAAAATCTGAACTAGTTTCTAAGGTAAATTTGACAACAAAGTGTTTTTCTGAAGGCGTCAATGACAAGGTGATGACTTTTTGAGATGCAGATCTCAATATAAAAGGTCTAGGAATGGAAGATTAGAACAAGGAAGCATGAAAAATTTCCAACTTTGAACGAAGTGACAATTTTCAATTCAAGAGAGATTTCTTTGTCAAAAAAACTATTTGAAGCCATCTTTTCATCAAAAAACGAAATAAAGATTTCAAAATAATTCTTATCTGCAAGATCGTACGTTTTGTTCGTTTTCTGGGTGAATGAGTATCCAGTCTTTGGTGCCATTGAGCAAGCAATTAATGGCATTGTCTGCATCTTTATGCAACATACTGCGAGTTCCGCCCGAACTCAACCAAAGATTTGCTTCTAAAATTCTCTCACTGAAAGAACCACACATCAGGGAGGGTAACACGAAAACTTCTGTTGACAACGGATCTGGCAGCTGAGACACGGTATAGGAATCTTTCTGTTGATAAGTTTCCAGAAAACTACGAATCGTGTCACGACCAAGACCCCTTTCTCCAACAGGAACATGATCTTTCTCGCGTTTAGCCTCCAGTTTAACTTCTAACTCGCCATAATTGTCTTTTAAATATTGATCAGTCCATAAATGGAAAGCAGGAAATTTTTTAGCTGCTCCGCGAAAAACAACAGGTTTTCGCAAACTTGCATATTGGTTCCAAAACTCCTGAGGCGATGGAAGTTGTTGTAAAATCTCTACATGCCCATCGCTGTCTCTGTGTTTGCCAAGTTCTTCTCCATGACCGTGAGGAAGTTCTTGGTGGTTGGCAGAAGTTAGGGCTCGTTCCAGGATAGACAAAACAAATAAGAAAATCTTCATGT
Organism: Pocillopora damicornis; assembly: GCF_964200805.1. NCBI lineage: Eukaryota > Metazoa > Cnidaria > Anthozoa > Scleractinia > Pocilloporidae > Pocillopora > Pocillopora damicornis. Next base: position 2,649,868 of record NC_142677.1, read on the forward strand.
TGAAAGTGTACTGCTTAATTGTTTTGAGATTCTGTGTGAACGAGAGAGCCCGGTTTTGAGCATGGAGATGAGGCCTGCAGTTGGTAAAATCATGATTAATTGTCTTGGACTGGATTCACGGATATATGGTGAGATAAAGTGAAAACCTGCGTATAAGGACCTATTTTTTTTTTTAAGCAAGGTGCACAATTAACAAAGTTAAGTCTGGTAAGTAGGTTCTTGTATTTTGGGCCCCTATTGGCGATTTAGGCTGAATAGGTTCTTAATTAGGTTCTTTAGTGTAAATTGGGGTAGACAGGCTTACCCGACTCCGTGGTGTGTCCAGTTTTCTCTACACTTGTTGCAAGTGTTAATAGGCCTACACGGCTCCACAGTAGGTTCCTGAGTGACTATGGAGAGATTGAGGTAGAATGGATTGATGCCCAGTACAACAGAGGACAGGGGAAATGACTCGAAATCCAAGTGGATTACAGACTAATATTTCAGATGTCAGAAAAAAACCAGATTTAACTTTGTTAATGTGCACCTGACTGAAAAGGCAAAATTTTAGACTGTTACACCGCAAGAATGCATACAATACATTGTAAACCTCTTTTATCCAAAGTCCATGAAGCTAATAAAGACTTTACATTGACTTGCTTTTGTTGTAGGGATTAATACTTTCGTTTGTAATTACAGTTTGGTACAGTATGTTGTTGCTATACTCAAATTTGCAATCTGAAAGTTACACTCCTCGGTTAAAATGTTTTTCATGATATTACTGTAACCCAAAATATGAGAACCTGCTTGATCTTGTTCGGCTAAATGTAGGTTCTTGTATTTCAGGGAATGAAGGAGGCATTTCTGCCAGGATGTTTTTAATCCACTAAGTTGTTCTACGCGGGTTTAAACTGTACTCTACCGTTCCTTTTTCAGTTGTAACTTGAAAAGCCGGTAACAGCGGTGTACCGTCACCTATAAGACCACTCGTCGCCGTCTTTTTAGTCTGCGAGCAGCCGGGCTCTCGTGTTTCCATCTCTCGTGCTTATGGTACAAGTTATTGAAATTCCTGTATTTATACGTAAGAAGAAGTGTTGTGTATAAATTAAATACTGAGTTAACGGCCACTCAACTTCACAGTTTATATGTGCAAAAATTACTTAAAGTGAAAGAGCTGTAACGCCGCTACAGAGAGGGAAAATAGTCATCGAGTACTGTTAATCGGTCACTTTGTTATTGTTTCTAAGGGCGGAAATGTCATCGGCAAAAGGTAAATGGCATTTAAAAAAAAAAAAAGAAAAAATAGCTAAAATTTTGCGAATCTTCTGGAAATAATGTAAGTGATACACGAAATATTTCAAAGTAAAGGAACATCAGCGGAATAAAGCCACATACATAAGGTTACAATACATTGCATTTTAAATACCTCTTCAAACGGGCCAAAAATCGGAAATAGGAAGAGATCAGCTAAAACTGAGCTGGTTTCTAAACCGTAAACATATTTCATTATTGCTGATTATAGTACACATCAAAACACTCGACTGGTTTCATTCGTTTTTACGACAGGCCACTTGTGATAATCGGTATGGTATCACAAAAGACAATAATGATTCGCACCGATAACACACAGACTTAGGGCAATCACTTTAGAAATCGGAGAACCGCCTCTGTTTATTATTGTTCGATACTACGCGGATTTTTGAGCAGATGAATGTGCAATTTCAAATTCTGGCTACACGGAGAGAAGAACCTAAGACATTTTTAATTGTTTTTAATGAGATTAATCGGCTGAAAAATGGAACAGATTGACCTCGATGATAGATTGTATTATAGTCATCCGCTGACAAGGTTAAGGGTTCGAGATGTAAACAAACTTAGTAAAGAATGTGGTTTGGCGTAAGATCGCATGCTGTCACTTGCATTGATCTTGAACCGAAATAACAATTGGTGTGCAGAAAAGAAGAAAAGAAAAACGCTAGTGACGTCTGGCGATTGGATGTTAACCCAAGATGCTACCTTACTATGGAAAACCATCAAATTTGGAAACTTACCCGACATCACCGAAGATATACCGTAGAGGATTGGCGAAAACGTTCGTGCGTCGCGCACAGAGGGCCGACCCAGAGCGACAACTTAATCCCTCGGAAGATCCTGACGGTATTTCTTGCGAGACTCTATCCCGCAGGGGAAAAAAGATACGAGTCAATGTATGTGGAAAACCATACGTAATCACTGTTCAACAACTGCTAAGATTTCCTACAAGTTTGCTAGCAGATCCAGAAAAAAGAGCACCTTTTCACGATGAGGAGAACCACGAATTCTTTTTTGACAGAAATCGAACGACATTTGAAAGCATCTTTTACTTTTACGTAACAAATGGAATACTAGTTTTTCCGAGTAAAACGTTCTCGCTACAGCTTTTGGCAGACGATTTTCATTTCTTTGGCCTGTACGAGTATTTGAGCTCGGAAGAAAGGCGACACAGTTTGCCAACTCCAAGTGCATTTTTTCCAAAGAAAGTGATAGCCCCAAAATCAGTTTGTCAAAAAAAGTTTTGGGAAATTTGCGAGTCTCCAGATTCAAGCTTCGTCGCACGAATCACAACGCTGTTTTCGCTGATGGTAATTTTGCTCGCCATTGCTATTTTGTGTATTGAAAGTCTTCCAAGCGTACGAAACTCGAATCTTGTTGAGGAAGTCATAGATAGTGGAGTGCACCTTAACATCAGTACAAACCAAAACAATGCAATAATGACCCACGATAGCAATTCCTTCACAGTGCAATATTTCACCTCAAGAGCTAAGGAATTTTGCATCGCCTGGTTCACACTGGAATTAATTATTCGTTTTCTTGTTTCGCCAGAAAAGCGAAGATTCCTGCTCAAATTTCTAAACATCGTGGACATAGCCGCTATTTTACCATTCTACATTTATTTGGTCGTGTCCGAAAAGTCAAAAGCACCGCCTGTTTATCTGATCAAGATCTTTCATCTTTCAAAAATATTTCAAGTGCTTAAAGTCTCTCGCTACGCTTCAACGATGATAGTGCTTAAAAAAACTGTTACCGCATGTCTATCAGATCTGTGGACGATGGTTTCTTTAACTCTCACAGGAACCATTTTATTTGGGATTCTTGTATATTACTGCGAAACTTGGGACCAAGAAACGGAATTTCGAAGTATTCCTCACTCGTTCTGGTGGGCTGTTGTGACAATTACTACTGTTGGGTATGGTGATATGGTTCCAAACACTCTTGGTAAGTGTAAAATTCATTGTCTCTTTATCAAGGTACTACACAATTTTCATTTTTCCAAAGTTGTGGAACATAATCTTTTTGACGTCGAGATAAGAACCCATAGAATCTCATGACGGCTCCAAGCCTTTGAACAAATCAAAAAGCCGTCTACTGCACGTGTGACTCGTGCGACAAGCGCACGATTGCAAGCTATGACATCACTAGCTTACAATTGATTGGCTGACGCAACGGATAGTGAAATATAGATGGCAAACTGTTAGCCGCTTATCATTCATTTAACTCTTAAAGCGCAAATGACTTCCTTATCACGATTTCATGATCTTTCTAGAAAAAAAATCCGTGCTGACGGCCGTGTATGTCTCACACGATGTAAGAAACATGTGTTTTGTGCCGTATACTCTGCAGTATCTAAGCAACTGCGAAACTGCTCCTCCCCTAATTCAATACTAATCCTAACTTGTTATCGGTTGCTGGGTTGGGGGAAGGGGTAGGTTTGCATTTGCTCAGATACTAACATTGATAAAAAAAAAAAAAAAAAAAATGAGTGTCAGGAAAAGGTGCCCGTTCTGTACTTGACGGAATTACATTTTCTTCTTTTTTCTGCAGGTGGGAAGATTCTGGGTGGACTGTGCACCATCTCAGGTGTTATATTCATAACACCTCTTCTGCCGATCATTTACAATAAGTTTGTCCGGTTTCAAAAACTGGAAGACAGCAAGCCGTTATGTCAATGTCGATAAAGTGAACTGGTCACTAAATTGAATGCAATGCACGTTGTGATCACCTGATGACATGATAACAATTTAACTCACACTTTCTCGTAAAGTCCTCGTCTAGAGCTTCTATTTCTGACGGGCCCTTTACTCCTCTGGGCCCTTTGCCAGCCTCTGCTCAGAAAATGAGCCAGAATCGGGAGGTAAGAAGACAGGATCCGAGAAAACGACGCAAATTTAGCCTACATTCCCTCTTGGGGTTCCATACTGGTTTAATTTTAATTTTAATTGTATGAGAATAGTACTGATGGCTCCAAACGGTAGATAGCTGTGAACAACAGGAGTAAATAAAGAGATTTATTCAGCTCGTAGTCTATAATTAATCAATTCTACAAAGAATCAATACTTTACACTGAGTGATCGATGCAATCTTCGTAATAAAATGCAATTTCACTAAATACGAGGTAGCTTTGCAGGTTCTTGAAACAAAGGATAAAAAAAAGCAAGAGAAGATGTAATTTAATCTAAGAGAAATTTCTCACAAACTCAAAACAATTTTGGTTCCTCATCCACACCTTGGCATTTTTTATGTTTATCATAGAAATTTTCCCTTTCACCAAAAACATTAATACGATTAGAGGTATCAATTTTCCGCAATGCTAAGTCAATAACTAACAAACAAGAGGGTTAAAAAAATAAATAAGGAATTTTCATTTAAATATCTATTTGTATCATCTTAAAAATCATCTCATAAAATAGAAAATGTACAACAAATAGGAAACGATGAAAAAAATAAATATCAAAATAAAACGATACTGTTATTCGAGAATAATTACTTCATTTTGAAATGAATACGCACACTATAAATCTTCATGTGTTTTTACACAAACAAAATGTTGTTAGCTTAACTGAGATATTTCTTTTGTCCACTGTAATTCTTCATATTTTCTCGCTCATAAAACTCAACAGACGAATTTACAACGAAAGTATGTACATGGTCGTCGATGTTTCCTTAAGGTGGAAAAAATCGTTGTAAAAAATTTTGTGGTCGTATTTTCAGACGCAAAATGTGACACTATTTAGGAACCAGTCATTATTTTCGTCTTGGAGCTGGTGGGGGGGGAATGATTGGAGGATGGGGGGGGGGGGAAGATTGAATGGTTTTCAGGGGACCGGAGGGAGGATCAGTCGGCGCCAGCACAGTGTCAAAGGGTAAGACTATAGCAAGTTTAATGCTTGTGGGATGAGATCATTAAACTACCACAGAGCCTAAGGGGGGTTCAGGTAAATTTTGTTTTGACACAACCAAAATCCTCCAGCCCTCCCCCTCCGGAAATAAATAATGACCGATCCCTATGATCTTATAACGACCAAGAAAAGTTTGCGTTTTTTAAAGTCGTTTCTCAAAACGGTAGTTTTTTTCACTCGCAGGTTACGACTCGTTGTATTTTTGCATCCAGAGCCTAAAGAGTTTCTTGGTCTTGTACATTTGCCATCCTTTGAGCAAGCGACGGCGCACAAGCGTGAGCTGGTACCAAGCCATGAAAACCTATTAGGTGAAAAACAGAAAATATGTGACCTGCTTTTCTACTTGAAGCAAAAACATTACGAACATGGTAGACATTCTTAGGTACTTTAAATGAGATGTTATTATGTTAAGGAATAATTTCTATTTTTCTTAAGCTCCTGAATCTCGAACTTGGACCGAGTCTTGACAATCTATTGCTGTTATTCTAGCCAGGATATCTCGGCTCCTAAGATATCTGGAACCCCCGGAAAACTCTTCATAAGTCTAGTATCTGTTGCGCCCCCCTACCCCCACCCCGTATCTTGGGTCCCCCCGACGGGCATTTCGAACTTCCCTGTATCCTAAGTTCTCGACATCTCGATCTCCCGGTTATCCTCAGCCCCCTGGAAGTACAATTTTTTCTCTTTCTCTTGCCCATTTACAAATCAAGTTCCCCACCTCTTTTGAAACCCCAGTACCAATACAAATACCAATAATTTTCTCTTAGCCCTATGAGATTGAAGATGACGCCTCCTCTTACCTCAGATAGCTGCTTCTTGTCTTCATGCTTCATCATCATTTCCGACACTCTTTTCCTTATCAACTGGTGACGCCATTTCGTCCAAAACTTTTCAAATACACGGCGATCAACCTAAAAATAAAAAAATAAATAAATAAAAATGATCAGATACTGAAAAACGACATGAATAGTATGCACTCTCCTGAGACGAACGAAAATATTGGAACTTAAGTTGTTCCTTCTTGCGTCTCCTAAGATTAAAGGTCTTCAGTGACAACTAGTACAATCCAAGTATGCGTCCCCTCAACTCTGCGACGCTTAGTGCAATACAGTTACTGAGTCTCACCATTTCAGTGGCGATCGAGTTCAAGTCAATTCTCTTCTTCCACATCATGAAGTGCTTCGCTACAATGCGTTCTTCCCTCTTTCTGCTGTGTATCTCAAGTTTTGTGTCATGAAACCAGGCGCGGAAACACATTTTGCTGAAAGGAACAAATGACAGTGTGAGAAATGAATCAGCCTTTGTTCACACACAAATGATCCAACATGCGAAACGAAGGGAAACGCAAATTTTCCACCTATTACCCGGGAAGCGTACGTCAGTTTACGTCACCCAGTAGAGATGGAGGTAACTCAGAGCGTTAGGTTGCAATCTTGGTAAAAAGACACGCGTGTCCTTTCTGAATAGAATACACAAGTCCAGCGAATGTTAAGGTATAGAGAAACTTGTTAATATTGACCAAGAACACTAAACGATAGCCGCGGCCAGGGCTCAAGTCTGTACACCTGACCTTATGGAATAAACCCAACTATCGCAGACTCCCTCTTGGACAAGAAAGATGGACCTTGGACCTCTCCCGCTAAGGAGAGCTGACCTGTTCTTTCGTTTGATTATAGTTATTACCTCAACCTTTTCTGGTAATGTTCGTCAGCGATTTCCTCTTGTTGCTGCAACGAAATAAATTCACATGATTTGGAAGCCGATTTGGAACCAAATGTGACGCTGTTTAAAGTAACTCTAATCGAAAACCACGTGAAAAGCTGATGTTGTAAACGCCTCATATTTTCACTCTAAACGTACTTAACTAACCAAGTGCGGGGTGCGAAATGTACGTTGTGACTGATAAATGGGGAAAACGAACATCCGTAACTTAAAAAACCGACTGAGAAAACAAGATTAGTAAAATATTTATTTTTTCACCACTATCACCCGACGGGTAGATTGAACAATCAGAGGGCAAAAACAATGCTGCCGAAAAAGTAGGGTTTTAGTGTAGAATTACCTCAGCTTTTTCTTTTTCTGCCTGCTTCAGTTCTGTCTTTGCCTTCCAGTCGGCAAAAAACTGTACCAAATAAAATACAGAAAAAGAACTGTGGTCAATGCAATTGGAACAAAAGACGATTCTATCAGTAGGTCAGGTGAGGTAATATAACGGGACATCACAATTAACAGTGCATCTCGACTGAATGTCGAAGAGCCTGTACCAAAGTTATCACAACAGCAATCAGAGCGAAAGAAAATCTCACAAGGAGCCAATGAGAACTCAGAGTGAAAACAAGCAAACTGCCAAGTCGTGATTGTTTTTAGTTTTGCATCTGATTAGTTGAGAGGGTGTCACGAGTTTTCTGGACCAATCACAGGGCGAAGTAAAGCAAAACCATGCACTGCAATTCGACATTGACAGCTGAAAGTTGCTGTATAGACTGTAACAATCCGTACCTTAGAAGTGACAGTCTTGTTACAATGTTTCTCTGCGCGGCTCTTCAGAGTAAATTTTTTCCATTCTCGCATAAAACCCTGTTTCACTCGTCTGTTGTGTTGAACCATCTGTCCGTCTATCAGCTCCTTATGCTTGCGGGCGACTTTAAGCGCCTCGTGCCAATCATAGAACATGCGAGAAACCTGGAAAAAGTTAAATAATAAAGAAAAATAATATAATTGTGTTGCAAAAGGCTATGCCTTTTACGGAGGAATTTAAAAATAGCGTTTTCACACTTAAAGCGAAAAAAAAAGTCCTAGCGTTTACGAAAAGCTTCCCATCCACAATAAAAGACGGAGTCAACGTTTCCAAATTAATAAATGAAGTAGAGCGTTTTCCAAAACCAAGCTTGTAAACAATTTATGCGGATGAGTGTCAACGGTTGGTCTACTTGTAGGAATGAAGTTTCGTTTTCAAATTTCTTCGCCTCGGTGAATACAAGGCTTCAGTTCAAGTGCCCACAAAGGTTACTGTCGCACTTATCCCAAGAACGTTTTTCTTCCAATCCTATTTGCTGTTCTTCCACAATAGGACAAAATTAGGCAACATCTCGGTTGAAACTGAAATAACTATTATTGGCGAGGAAATTGTTTACTACCCATAATCAGTTTCAGGATTTTTTTGAGAACTCTTGCGGCGTCAACGCAAAGTTTTATTTTTTTCAGAAAGAAAGAGGCGCTTGGAAATCGTCGTAACACACCTTTTTATTCATTGTCTGGTCTCGAAAAGAATTAATTTTCTTCCGTTCATCAATTTTCTTTCTTGAAAATTGGTGCCATTCTGCCAGTGATCTGCAAATCAAACACACAATCTGTTTAATTAAAGCGTGTTGTACAACATGATACCTTACGCATCGCTAACACTTGAAGTTCGTTCGTTATTCTATCGCCTCGGACTGAAAATTGTCTGTTTTGTTTATGAACCAAGTTCTAATTTAGGTGCGTGAGTGAAGTAACAGAACAACGTAAGTTTCAGTCGCCACAAACCTCTTTAATACTGTGCGGTTGTTCAAATCCTTTGCTTGTTGCATCTGCCGCGTTTTTTCCGTCCATTGCACAAAGTATAAATGTACCAACCGTCGGCCGTGTTTTGTCTGAAGATCGTTCGCCATCTCCGCTTGTTTCTTCACCTCTGTAAACGGAAAACTCGCAATCAGTACAGCGGCTAAAAAAAGTAATTTTCAACTGAATGTCGCAAAACGAAAACCAAAGTAAAAAAAAAATTTAAAACAGCCAAAATTCATGATAAAACTAGCAAACTGCCCGAAGGACAGAAATACGTGAGCAATCAAGTCACTATTGTTTTTAAAACAGTTTTAATTGAGTGTCGATAAATGAAAACCAGTATAGTCCCAACGACTACTAACATCATGATTACCCAATGATAAACTCAAAGTAAAAACAGGCAACCTGCTTAAAGCGCGGGAAAACGCAAGTGACCATGTTGGGATTAATTTCAGTTTTCCATTTGATTGGATGAAATGGTGGCGCCAGTTTTATGGACCAATCACAGAGCGAAGTAAAGCAAAACAAAAGCAAACTTGGATTACTTGCGACACTCAATTGATTGGTTGAGAGAGAAGGCGCGCATTTTCTTGACCAATCACAGTAGTGAAATAAGAACGATGAAATCACGGAAAACGTGCGACACTTAACACAAAATTGCTTTAGGATGACCAATAAACACCGTGTACTCACTAATCGTCCATTGTTTCCAGTGTCGACCAGCTTCTCGGGTTTTTCTGATAAGCATTTTCTGCAAGTTGTAAGGTCAAAAAGACATATCAGCAACATTGAGACCGAGAAAAACTCCCATTGCAAATGTGCTTTGGTATCAGCGACAAAGCACAGGTCGAACGATCTCTCTCTGGACAGTGAGCCATATTTTCCACATAATCTCTCACCCTTCAACCACAACTTTCAGATATGTAATTTCACATCCAGCAAAGCTCCCAAAGAAAAAGAGAGACGACAAAAAAACTTTCCCACTCCAATCTTTTTCTTCTGCTTTCCTTACACATTTGAGACATTTACCTCTTGAAGTTTTTCAGAGCCCTTCTTGGTGTATAACGCAAGCCACCATCTTGTGAAACACTGACGGAAAAAAGAAAGGCATAACTGTGATTAAAAACACTGCTATTTAAAAATATTATTAAAAAAATAACAACATTTGGTATTTAATGTTTTAAACCTCAGTTTACAGTTCTGTGTTTGAGCGATGTACGGCTAAGGCCATAAACATCTTACAAAATTCAATATTAATTCCTGAATTTTTCCAAATCACTATTTTCATTTTCTAAGCTGAAGGTCAAGAGTGAAATTACACGACCAGCTGTAAACCGGCAGATGTCGAGGATTTAACTCTCGAACTTCCGAAAATAATGAATATGTAACTTCTCCCCAAAAAAATTCATACATTAAACAGCTAACAGGTAATGGGAGTACTCAAACTTATCAGACAGAGGTTGTTATTTTGATCTAACACCAAATTATTATAACTAATTTAGAAGAAAATGTGTAGCAGTTTTAGGGGAGAACAAACAATCAGATCTTGGGAAAAATTTCCAACTGCGTCAATAAACTGCTTCGACGTACTTTACGTAAATTCATTCACTCAGTCATTAAGCAACCGTTAACACTTATAACTAATTTCAAAATAAGTTCATTTTGTTCAAAACTTAAGCTTTTCGCTATTTTGTGTAGTTTTCTACGCCTTTGAAATTAGTGTCGCATTATTGTGGATGAACTGAGCCAAATTTCAACTTTGTAAACTGACCTTGTGTACGATTTTTTTCTCGTAAGATTTTTCCGCTTTACACCGCAGCATGAATTTCACCCACTTTACAAGACAATAGTGAAGTAACTCTGACTCTTTTCTCTGAAGATGCTCCTCCAAGATCTCCAGGTTTCTCATATTGCGTTGGAATCTTTCTCTCCAAGTCTTGAAGGACTTAGATACCTAGAAGCGAAAAATAAAATGACGAAAATAAATTAATAAAAGAAAAGTCTTTACATTTAAACTTGCGGTCGCGAAAACTGTCGTACTTTCTTATGGTACACATAAATTTATCTTCTCGCAGTCAAAATTCAATAAAATGCTTTGTTTTCATAGCAATTTAACCTTCATTGATTAATCGTTCGATAATAAAGTGTTAATCACTGAGTCCTAACAACCCTAAGGAACTAATACAACAGAATAATATATGAAAAACGATAATTGAATAACAGTTTTTGGTTGTAAAAAATAAAGTTTAATCACGATGAAATAGCAACCTTTTTTCATGCAAGTGAAACATTCCAGGCGGTATTTCCGAGTCCGCATATAACTGACGACGGAGAAACTTCGGAAGGTGCTCGTTACCTCCGAAGCAGCTCCTAAGATCGACGAGCAAGTATCGAATGCATTCGCGGTTATCTCAGCACGGTGTTACACTTACCAGTTCTTCTTCCTTGTTTTGCAGTATTTCCTGTAAGATTTTGCGTTTCTCGACTCGTGATTGCACATACTGATGCAATCCGAGCAAAGTTCTATTAAAGAAAAAGAATCATATTCTTTAGCAAAAATACATTCAACCCCATCTGCTCAACACATGTAAAGAAAACTTTTTCAAGCTCTCTAAATTCCAAATTCCCATCAGTAAGCTAAGGCGGAGCCTCTTCTCGAACCAACTGGCCCATCCAACCGGAGCTTATTCCGGTTCCCTTAGGATGAAAAGACAAGGAGAATTACATTGCAAGGTTACCCCCCTCCTTCCCCCCCCCCCCCCCTCCCCAAGACATCATCCCACTTCCCTGACAATTTCCCGGTACCCATTTATACACCTGAGTGAAGAGAGGCACTATGAAAGTTTTGTTTTTTGCTCGCGAACACAACACAGTGACCCGGTTAGGTTATGAACTCGAACCTCTCAACCTGGGGTCCAACGCACCATCGCGCAGAATGCCTAAACATCATTGGTTATTCGTGGGCACTGAAGCGGGAAATTTGGATGCGATCACGCCTTGGAAAGCCCACTATAAGAGAAGAACGGGCCGAAACTGGAGCAGCAGCGTGAATAAAACTCGCTCGCCCGATTGCCAGAAGCAATCACTGAGACACCCAAGGACGGGTTTTTGAAGAAGAAGGGTTTACATTTAATTAAAGCTTAAAAAGAGCAAGTTTGAGAAAGGAATAAGGAATATTCCCCATCCTTTGAAAATGTCAAAGAAACGGACATTTCTAATATGAAGGCCGATTTCAAAAGCAATTTTTTAAAAACTCCAAACATCCAAGAGCGGGAAATGGAAGATGGATCTTTCCTGCAACAGAATCAGTTTCACTTTGAAAATTGAATGACAACCACTATTCCTCACGCGATGCTAAGCATTAAGCTACCGCGTCTTCCACTAAATTCCCATCAGTACCTTCTGATCACCTTTCCACTCGCATGACTCTTTGCTTTTTGTACTTTATGAGCTTCCTGCATCCAGTTATCAAACATACGTCGTAACAACTTCTTCTCCGACCCTTCGGCGATGTGCATGGCCCTGTTGTTCAATACTTTAGCTTCTGTAAGGAAAGAAAAAAGAAAGCGACTAAAGCTTTGCCCACACGTAACCTATATGTTTTAAAATGCAGATTTGTTGACGACTTTCGCTGGCAGGCACGTTAAGAATCATTTTCGAAAACAGCTTCTAAAGTGGATAAGCTTAAAAAAGCGTAAAGTGAAGTTTACATGTCATGTATCATGTGTGATTTGTGTGATGTGTGATAAGTTTTGTGTGATGTGTGATACGTTTTGTGTGATGTGTGATGTGTGATGAGTTTTGTGTGTGTATGGTGGCTATACCTTTTGTAGAATGTGTCATTTTCGTAAACAGCTTATAAAGTGGTTCAGCTTGAAAAAGCATAGCTTATTCTTTGACAAAGAGACGATAAACCTAACATACCGAATGATTCTCACATTTATTGTTCTTAACAAAAAACTACCTGGAGTTAAATTTATCCAAATATGGTGTACTTTTAGCAGGGCTGTGCTCTAACAGAGCCTGGCTACTACGGGAGACAAACATTAGTCTTTGGGTGGAAAGTTTACCAGTAACCCAATTATATTTTTCTTGTTCGCGTCCAAATTGTCGAGCGGTGGCCATCATTGAATACATATAATACAAACATTTCCCCATACCTTCTGTAATACTTTTCCAACTGTGGATAAGACGGCGTGTCTATAAAAGAAAAAATAAAATTACAGCCTAATAAAAGTGTTTATATTTGAAAAGAATGAGAAAGTTCTTGTTTGGCACTTGTAAAAACTTCAATTGCAACACATTACAATCACTCTGACGAAAGGCTAACGCTCCAAATATCAGCTTTAGAAACTCTTTACGGTGGGCAATTTACATTATAACTCTGTTGATGAAACCAAGTTGTTGAATATCCCTACCAAGGCAGCAATTATTTAATTAGAAACTTACCCCTTTTATTAATTTATGTTTATTTCTTCCACACTACGAAATTTCTGTGCCATATTTTGTTCAAAATTTAAGCAGAATTATTATCAGTTAAATCATTTACGTCCATCGCGATTCAATGCTCTTTTTCGTCTTGCCGCTGTTATGTAGCTTCACTGATCTGACCGCCGTTGGTTTCTCAGCATATACAACTTAACACTCATTTTACTGTCCATTTTTAATTAGTTTCAGAGCCATGAAAAATACAAAGAACGTAACTCACGGTTTTTCGGGATGTGTATTCGTCGTACCAACACAGGAACATCTGAGGGATAATGTGCATACAAAAGTTCATCAACCCGAGAGTTGAAATCGAAATTCTGAGAAAAAAGTAATGTAAAACATGCGCCACAAACGGCGTAACGCGAGGGAATAATTTTAAGCTTCTCAATGTAAGGAAGCAACTCAGAACAACTTGACTTTTCGTTCCCGACGATACCGAAAAATAACGTTAAAACGAAGATTTAAACATGGAGAAATTTTGGGCAAAACATGCCATGGGAAAGTTGTGTTTTAAACATAAACGAGAAGCCTTAAAAGAATTATTTAACCACCTACCAAGCACTCTAAGGAGTGAATCGCAATTCTAACCCAGCAGGCAGCTAAATATACAGGCAGCTAATGACGATGATTAAATCAAATTGTGTTGCGTCAAAATTAATTATAACACTAACTTAAGCTACTCCAAATAAATCATTTATCGACAGTCTAGCCACGGGTAACAAAAAAAATCCGTCGATTTGAAGCTTAATAAACGATAGCTGCGACAGAAAGAAAAAGAGAGCGAAATTTACTGCCAAAGTGTAACAGAGAGAAGCAGTTTGTATTCAGCTTGGACGAACGAGAGTAAACAAATTTAGGAGGATTAATTAAATTTTCTGGACGCGTGAAATAATTCTTATTAAAACTAGCAAAAGTCACTCTCACTAATTAATTACGGTGCACTAGATAAATTTCATGTTTGACTTTTCGCTTTCAAATCATTATTACTGAGTGTTTCTCGCTGATTAAAACTCGCGGAATATTCACTTTTTGAAGTAAATTAATTTGGTTTAAAAAAAAAACTTGTGAAAACGTCAAAATTACGCAAATCCTGGAGCTGAAAAATTATAACTTTCAAAACATAAAAGATTTTAGACACAGTCAGACAAGAGTATTTTGTACCACGTGGTACATATGGCCGGATTGGCATCCAAGTTGATTGGTTCATTAGTACCACGTGGTATAAAACATTCTTCCCTTATTGTCTGTACTCCATCGTGCCCTCGTATACTTCAAACGATGTGGGTTTTTGAAAGGCCGGTGGACATCTATATCGCTTTTCAAGCTACCGTTCATACCTGTTTTTGCAACGCCATGATGTAGAACTTGTCTGCTCGGATCTCCAGCGTGTAATTCCTCCAATCCTCGAAACATTCCCGAAGTGCATTGTGATCACGCTGTTGATTGTGCGCCCGCGATAACTCTGAGTGGGCCAGAAGTTGTTGCCAGAAACGGAAGCTTCGAGCAAGCTGAGAAACCATGGGAAATAACACAAAATGTCAGAATTGAAAGAGTTACTCAGCCTATCGACTGATCAATCAGTTGGCGAGTCAGTCAATTAGTCAGTCAAAATGTCACTGATTCGATCAATAGATTGATCAATCAATCAGTCATATCTAGCCGTCACTCATTCAAAGTGAGCGTAATCTTGTGACACAAAGCAAACTGATCTTTTCTAGGAATAGCGTCATTTACCAAGTTTGCGCCAACGTTTTTCTTGAACTCTTGCATTGCTCGTTTGTTTCTTGTCCTTTCCAGAGCCACATCCCTCCATCCGACAAACACACTGTAAATACAACCGCAAACCATCAGTACTAACTTGAGGAAATTACCCTACAGCTGTTTAGGATAAGTTTAGAATTACCTTCTGACTAAAACGGCTTAATAAAAAAACACATCTACGTTTAACTTAATATTAACAAATGCTTTACTGTAATTGACGACAGTGCTTTAAGAAACATGATATTTCACTAAAGTAAGCCCTTGAATACACGCAGTATCAGAAATTCTAAACATTTGACAAACGCCAAGCGTTTTATCAAGAAAATACAGTAATTTTTGCCTACAATTTCAATATATGTAATTCGTGCGTCCTCTTGGCTATCTGAAGCTGTTGAGCGCCTGTCAACCAGTTGATAAAAATCTCTCTTGTGATTTTCAATTCCACAGAGCGACGAAAAAGACGAGATTGTTTCCTCCGCGTGTTCATACCTAACAAGCAGCAAAAAGAAAAGAAATTAAACTGCCCTACGTGTGTTTATCAGAGTAACGAATTAGTAACACAGTTTTAAATCTCTTCAGATTCTGCAACAGACTCACGAGCTGTTTAAACTGTAGAGTTTATAAGTTCGATTCTATAGCCCGTCAGTATCCGATCGACAATCGAAAAGGTTTTTAAAGCACTTCGAGACCCAAAGAGGGTACCTACCATTCGCCCAGTTGTGCCATACTCGAAGAATTTCTAACAGCCGATCAGCTTCCTTAATCTGCGAATACAAAACATTAAGATTACGTCAACATTTGTCATGTTTCTGTCTTTCTTGCATAAGCATTCCGCTATTTATTCAAATCATTAAAACCAAGAAATACGTTGTTGCACTGACCTCGATAAACTCGTCAACAAGACTGATGGCCTGGAATCGGGCCTGCCACTCCCTGAATGCCTGCAAGAGAGAACTGGTGGTTACAGATGGCGTGAAGAACAGGCTGAATAATTGTGATTCCTACGACTGAACTTATCTCTTGCCTTAACGCAGTGGATGGACGTGGTTTCCTCAAATTCGAACTCAAGTGTCAAATCAAACATCTACCAATAGTATTAACACATAATGCAACGTATCACACATCACATTTAACGCTTGAAGCATCGCAAATAAGACATCATACATTTAACAGCAAAACGATTAACAAATCCTGCATCACAAATCACTCAACAGATTACACATCACATACAACGCATCACACATCACATTTATGACATGTCAAACATTTCACAGCATACCCATTACAAATCATGGATCACGCATAAAACAGCACATCGCACATCACAAATTACACATCACACTGAAGCACTCTTTTTACCATGGTCAAGAGCCTTCTTTCTCCAAACAGTACCACTTTCTTCCTATTAGAAACACGAGTAGAGGCAAGGACATGCCAAGCCTTAAAACACCTGTAAGAAAAAAAAGAGACAGTTAACACTCATGCCACCACTTTCAGAAAGTACTAGCTTCTATAAACTTTTCCCGTAATAGAAAGGTTCAGCTTACTTTGGTAGAAGTCTGTCTGTGTATAGTCGTATGGCATCTTGACTCTTTCTTGTCATCTGCACCCAATAAGTGAAAGTCTGCCGCACAAATCTGTCGTTCTGCTTCTTCTGAATGACCTGAGTGAAGCCTTTGTCTTTCTCGGTCACTATAGATGAAGAAGAAAGGGAAAGACTTTATAAGATATTTGTCCCACGCCCTAAACAAAGGTTTCAACATCTTCATCTCTTTGTTCGACATTGCTGATGCAAGCAATATGTAGCAACACAGTGGTCAAACAGCTGAGCATAAGGGAACTTGGTGATGTGCTTTCAGGCTGTCAGGACCAAGCTGTCTCACACGAGTTACAAACAACCACAGAAACTAGTAAGTCACAGTGTTTTAAACGCATATAACTTTTTTGGCAAAGCTCAGAACAGAATGGTAAATCAACAGGATATTCTTTTTATCATCACCTTAAGAAATATATAGAAAACACTTTAGAGAATATGCAAACTGATGTTAAGTGTGTAAGGAGGTTAACGATCTGCAAAACCTGGAACTCTGCTCAGCACTTACCAATAGCCTTCTTCTGCCACTGTCCGATTAGCTCTTGTAGCTTCTTCTTAGCGGAGCACTAAAATAAATAAAATAATGATGATGATGATGATGGTGATGATGATAATGATGATTATAATGATAATGATAATGATAATGATAATGATAATGATGATGATGATGATGACGATGATGATGACGACGATGATGATGACGATTATGATGATGACGATGATGATGATGATAATGATAATGATAATAAACAACAACACAGAAGAGCAAGGTCTTTTAAACGTCATAGCAAATCGCCTTTCATTAAGATAATTTCTTGGCTAATTCTTTGCTACAACGGACAAATAACAACGGGGCACGAATGAACATGGAACGAAGATGGTTAACCCTTCAAGAAGAAATCAAGATGCAACATCTCCATGCAATTCCAGTGTGTTATATCGAAAACAGATCATGAGAACAGACAAGCTCATCGGTTTAAGGGAGTTACCTTAAAATGAGACCAAATTCTCTTGTCTAATTTACAAGGAAATATATGACAGTCAGAAGAAAGAATTTATCACTGGATTCTGGGGGGTAAAGGGCTTAGGATGGCCAAGATTAACAGGGATTGGAAAAATTAGGAAATTCCATTAATCTGAACAACTTATCGTGACGCACCTTTTTCTTCCACTTCTGAAAGCCACCCTTGAGCCTTGAGAGCCTGCAGTGATCATCAGCCAGCATCTTCCTTTCCTCTTGGATCCTCTTTGTGACAGCGTACTCGTTCCAGATCCTCAGGTATTTGAGACGGCTTGTGTCAAGCTGTAGCAAGAGAAAGATGGACTTCATTCCTGCGGCTAAATTGATCGAATGGATTGGGGATTTTGGCAAAATGCTGCGGCGAGTTGAACGCATGCACCTTCTTCAAGGGCGACCACAGCACTTAAAAACGTTTAAGAACACTTCTCGACTGAGTGTCGTAAATCCAAAACCAAAGTTATCGCAACAGCCAATCAGAGGAACAGAGAAAGACTTTAAGAGCCAATAAAGCGCGGGAAAACGCGGGCGACCAAGTCGTGATCGGTGTTAACTTTGCATCTGATTGGTTAAGAGAGTGACGCGAGTTTTCAGAAGCAATCACAGAGCGAAGAGAAACAAACTAAAGTAATCTCGGATGACCATATTCGACCCGGATTACATTTGACTTACGACCCAGCCAAGGCTTCAACGTGAAGCGTTTGCCTCAAGCTAAATGCAATAACCACTCGTGACCTCGTCTCTCACTTGGAAGAGGGAATTTTGTAAATATCTTTATTTTATGGCGTCCTTAGAGAATTTCACTCATACAAAATCTGGTGTTTGCAACGAAATTATATAACCTTGTATAAAAGGCAATTTTTTCTCTTGTAATAAAAACATACAAACAACAACAAAAACAACCTACCCAGTGTTGCCTTGCAGTGACTTTCGTATACAGCTCTCTTCTCCATTTTCCCAAAGTTTTCGACATCAGTTCTGTCGTCTTGTTGTTTGTAATGTAATTTAAAAGCTCCTTTTGTAGTTTCCTTTGGCGGGTAAATTTTAGCCACGTTCTAAAAGTCAGACTCAGAGGCAGGTTCCTCCAGTGCAGTATAGTCTCTGTGGCCATCACCTCACGATCACGTGGTTCACTTTGTGTGCTACGCCCGGTGAAGGACGTACATGAAACAGTGCTCATACCGTCATAGTCCTAAGGAAAGAAATATCACGATCAATTTTTCAACGATCAAGGGGGTTTTATTCACTTTCTTTGCCATTGATAAAGAGAGAACAATGTTTGACCACACGTCGTAATTACTCTTAGGTCAAGAAGGCTGGGTGTAGGTTTGAATTCGAACCCATTTTAGCTTTACATAATGCATTTAAGAGGAGACTGATTCCTAGACTAAATAAGGTAGAGGAGCAAGATTGAGGAGTCACCTGTACATGACACATTGTACGAAACGCATAACACATCATACAACACAGAAAACACATCACACAAAACTTATCACACATCACACAAATCACACATGATACATCACATGCAAACTTTAGCTTGTGACCAAACCTCACAATTATTGTTCCCGATATCTAATTAGTATCTTCAAATGATGTAGATAAGTGAAAAAAAATTTCCAACTTGTATACGAGACCGGTCATACCACTAGGCGATAAAATGTGACCAATACAGAAATATGAACAACACGTCTCCCTTCTAAACATGCTTACAATGTCCCTCCCCACCCCACCCCACACCTGAACGCCACTTACCTCATGATCCGTCTCGCTGCTTCCAGAGTGAATGCCTGTATCGTCCTCAGACTTCACAGGAGAAAAGTCCTCCAGTCTAATGGGTGGAGTTGATGGGAGGGGATGCTCAGGACTGGGGGAAGGAGAGGGGGAGGGGACGGGACTGGTGTGACTTGAATTGAACGCCAAGGGGGACATGGGGCGAGAATCTCTCAGGATAGATATAGGGGAAATGGGTCGAACAATGGGACTCTCTGGCCTCAAAAGCTGGTCTATGCCATCGATTCTTCCTGGCAGTGAGGCCGTCTGAAAATAATTTAAAAAATATCATTGACCCCATGCCGTTTTAAGTTTTCAGGCCCACACGAAACCTCCGTGAATTCACTTCAAATAAACGCTACTAAGCAGTAATTTCATGTGGAACTTCTTCTATTCTTTTAATTGTGCAGCACTAGGTTCTAGCTTTTCAGTCTGTGGATGAAAAAACCCTAGTGTGTGATCATATAATCAAGAGCTTCTGAGCAGTGCTTTTAAATGGTACTCTCTGTTATGCTGCAAAAAAAAAAAGGACTGTACAACCACTCAAATGAAGCCACCGAACAGGGAAAGATTTTTGTATAAACCCATATTATTCTAGGACGAAGCCTTAGTACTAAAGGCAGCCTATTGTTATTCCATTGTTTTCGTCATCCAAGAACTGTACGCGTAGTGAAGTATTGGACTGCGCGGAAATCTGACCCCGAGCAGTTATCTTATCTGGTATAAAAAAGCCATTCTAACGTATCAGACTGTGGAGCAAACCCTTGATTGTGACCGTTTTGCTGAAGGCTACTGTGCTCGTCTCTCGTGTAGTATTGTTTATCATGCTGTGCAAACAAATTTTAACTTTCCATTCTGTAAACAAAATCTTTGTGTTAACCATTCAAGTGAAAGCTTAAGAACCGCTATTCCATGAGGAATTGAAAACTATGCTGTTTAACAGTGATCCTAACTTCAAACGACGAAATCTAACTGAGTGGTCACTCAAATATGAGCAATTTGCATCAGTGTCAGTATCTGAACAACTGCACAACCACCCCTCCCCTAACCAACATTAACTTGTTATCCGTTGACTATTATTGGGTTAAGAGAGGGGTGGGTGCACAGATGTTGTTATACTTACATCATCGTCCCTCTCCTTGAGAGCTAACCCAAATGTAAACACGGTACCAGATCCCCTCCGAATGGAGGCGCCATACCCTGAGGAAGTAAGAGCGTCAGACACAGTGGAGCCAAGAGTCGAGCCTAAGGTTGAACCTAACGGCTGGCGAAAAGAAGGGGAGAACGATCCAAAGGAAGAATCCAAGCCAGACACTGAGGTAGCAAACTTTTGCATCTCCACTTGTAGGATCTCTTTAGTAATGCGGTGCCATGCTTGAAACATACTCCGCAGAAAGGCGTCCTTCTTTGTAAGAGCGTGATCTCTGTTTAGGGAGTAGCAAAAATGGCCAAGTTAATCCTTTGTAACTTTTAAGCCAAAATAAAATTTCTTACAAAAGACCTTGCCAACGGAGGATTAAAATGCTCATTCGACAGATTCAGGTTTTAACTTATGGACTAAAATTGGATTCACCCAACATTTCGTAATCACACTTCCCCTCATAACATTTTTCTCACCTTGCCCATTCCTCCACACGGTAACGTCTCAGCCAAACAGCCCATGCTTTCCTCGTAACTGTGTTCCTGTATAGATCATCCGCAATTTCTTCTTGCCTCAAGCGATACGCTATCTGACGGTCAGCGGATGCTCTCCAAAATCTAAAGGACCATTTGACCAGTAACAAACCTCGAGCCTGTAATTCACACAGAACGAAATTGAAGCTTCCTCCATTTTCTTGATAATTTTATACTTAGAGTCTCACGACAACATTTTTATTAAATCTTAAAAGCTTCGCAGGCTAGGAAAGAAACCTTACCTCCTTTCCAATCTCCTCGACCTTCTCCTCAGCTCTATGTTGAACTTTTTCTTTCCATAAAGAGTAGAACTTCTCCATTAGTTCAAATCGTCGCGCGCGTATTTTCAGCTTGGCGTATCGCTGATCTTTTATGTAACCTGTAAATTCACAATTTAAAGGGTACACATGTAAGTGACGCAAATAACGGATAAAATCCTTCAGTAAAATCTACAGGCTTTTTGCGTGACTCGTCGGTCGACCTCACCTCTCCAAGCAGCAAAAGCTCTTGACATTTTATTCCGAAGCAGCGTCTCGTTTACTTCTGTTTCTTTAACACGAAGATAAGCCCGATCTCTGTGGCAAAACGAGAAGAAGAAAATTCATACAAAAATTTAAAGAAACAACTGAAACAGAACAAAAAGTTAACCATAGCTAAAAACTCCCACAACTGCTGTTGGTGGATTATTCTGTTTCCGATTCGATTCTTAACCTCTACCACTCCCTAGATCTAAATATCAGTCGTGTTACATGAGAGCGCACTCGTTTTCGGCTGATAAGAAGCGCGTAATTTTTTTCATGTGCATAATTAAAAAGGGAACTGGTTTTTAGAGGAGCGAATAAGTCTTAGAGTGAATGGCTTCAAGATGCTATATGAATTGCTTTTTCTGCGACAGTCAGAGACAATATTAGCTTATACGAGAAGGAAAGCTAATGTTGGTTCATGAGACAGAAATAAAATAATTGGATATAAACCATTACCTCCAAAACAGGAAGTATTTGTCAAGTATCTTTTCTGTCGCTCTTGTCTTCTGATCAACAATATTTTTCAGGCGATGTACGTGAAGTCTCCAAGCATCAAAAACCCTGAAATCATATTTAACTAAACCGTTCACAACCTAACATCAGAATCCATATTCACCCTACTCTTTCAATACATTTTCTTTGGTACTGACAAGGAGAATTTGTTTAACCATCAAAGTGTTTTTAAGTTGGCGATCATTTCCTTTATTCTCATGACCGTAGTGAATGATTCAGCAGTATTACTGTGAGGAGAAATCAGATGCTGGTCAATCTTGAGGTTTAAAGGATACTATGCTATTCATTTGACTTGTAAACGGAGCGAGGCAACGAACCCGAAAAGAAATTCAACGTGTTAAAATATACCAAGAGGATTGTTGAACTGTGAAGTGATAGTGGGTTCAAACGCTGAAGCCAAAAGTAGATGTAATATTCTTCCAGTAACTTCCACGCAAAATAATATTCCAGGGTAGAAGTTACTGAAGAAATGTTACAAATGCTTTTGGCATAAATCAACCAAATTCAGATTTTATGGTAGGTCATGTTTCCAATATGTAAAAACGATTGATCGACTTCCAAACATCAAAACTGAGAGATAAAAACATAAAATGATGGGAACTAAGGACACAATAAAAATACTCAAACAATAAACAAAAAATTAGATGTAGCCACTACGGTAGGTGGAATTCTTGATCAAAAGCTGTTAAAGCACATTTACAAAAAGCAAAGTCTGGGCGGGAAATTCATAGCAAATACTTATAGCCATGCGGTATTATTCATTCTTTGGAAATAATTTCCACAATTTGGGAGATTGATATTTTCAATTCCAAAGTTAAAATTAGCATCAATAGGGTTTCAACTATCCACACTGCTTTCCCACAAGGCATTGGGTGGGGGGAAGACTCAAATCCCGCTTCCCACCCCACACCCCCCGCTCTGATCTTTACTTGGCTTTCCCAAAACCATTCCCAGTGCTGTACCTGGCCATTTCTTTCCTCTCTCTCCGAGCTACCATGGGTGAAATGATTTGTTGTTCCTGATTAACAACTCTCCACGCCTGAAGGACACGAGCTTTGAAGTTCTTTGTCAAGATAGCTCTTGCTCTGAAGACCTTTTCATTCTCTGCATCAACTTTTCTCTTCTGTAGTTTCCAGGTCCTAAAAATTCCTAAAGACGGGATAGTTAAAATCAGGTACCCGAAGAAAAACAAAAAACAGAGAGACAAAGACGACAAACATAAAACACAACAAAACTCTAGTGGGTCACTCTCTAATTGGTCTCCTCTCTTATAAGCCCCCTCTCGAAAAAGCCCCCGCTCTAAAAAACCACCCTCTCTGCTAAGCCCCTTCTGTACCAGGCCCCTCTCTCTTACCTCCTCCCTCGCACGTCCTTTCAATATTCTGTCTTTGTTTGAGAACGCTTTCCTAAACTTACTTTTCATCATCAATAGTTGCCAGATATCGCGATTCACCATCAGTCTTTGCTCCAAGTACTTCTTCTTTAAAAGAAGTTTCCAAGCTTCACATGCTTTCCTGTAGCAAATAAATTAAAGACATTTTGTTGAGACTTCGTTGATATTTTGTGGATGCAGTTAAACCAGCACTACAGAGCCAAAGAGATCTTTATAAATCACGAAAGGGAAGTCCCATTTTAAAGTGGACAATATTTCCACGCGTTTTTCTTATTTTCAATGAACTAAAAAAGAACTTCATGAAACATCAGATCTACTTGAGGCAACTTGAGAAACTTCACCACTCCCGGGTCAGTTTTTGCCCAACTTCAGACAAACCCTACCTGAAGTCCATGAACTGCAACGAAATGGTGCAGATTACTTTCCCGCAGTCTCTGTGATTTGTTTGCAAATTCTACATACATTCTTAACCAACCAGGAACAAAAATTAAACCATGCGCGTCTTGGTCAAGAGTTTTTCCGTGTTTTCCTGCGCTTAGAGCTCTGAAGCCTGCATACTGTCAGTTTTCATTAATTCTCAACATTTTCCTTCTCTCTGAAACATTTTATGTCCTCAAACCTTTAATTTGTGAAGAACTACCAGGTAGTTGCCACTTACTTTGTACACCGCCTGGACCAATTAAGTCTCGCTTTCTTTCTGAAGTTAGCCACCTTCATGGCAAACAACCAGCGATCCATCATTTTTCGCGAAGCGCTGTGATTCTTCTTCTGGATCAACTGAATTTCTTTGCTCCTGCATGTAAAGACAAAACACGTGTCAAAGCCTTGAAAATTCTAAGCCGCAATGAGTCCTTTGCAAACTCTTATTCTATCGCACAACTCAAAAGAAATCAGTTTTCAGAATTTGCAAATGATTCTAAATTGCAGCTGTAACTCAACGCTACCAGTGGATCATGCACTGAGATTTTGCAAGTAAAGAGTTTTGCCAAAGAAAAGCGATCAGGCCTCTCGACCCAGGTTCTTGCACGCCAACAGTTTGAAAACAGTTTCACTACATGTAACAACAACTCAAGAGTCACCCAGGATCTACCTACTCACCTGAGAGCTTTGTTCTCTTTCACGAGTTGTTTCCAGTTATTTAACATGCTGCTAACAAGCATCCGTTCTAAGGAACCAACAAAGGCTCTTCTTCTCTCCCTTTGCTGTTTAGTAAAATTTGACCATCTGTTGAAGAACCTGCGCTTTTTCCCCTAAAATAACAACCACAAAGTTTCATTTGTTGTGTAGCCACAATAATTTTATCTTGAAGAGAAGACTATCTTTCTCTGTCATTCACTTCATTTTGTCACTAGCGAACACGTGGTCTTCGAAAATAGCTTAGACTCGTCGTGAGATGGTAAAAACATCTGTGCAGAATAATGAATAGAGAAAAACATTTCAGCCTTCGCCAATTTGAAAGAGATGGTAGTTCGTGCAGATGTACAAAAACTGGAGCTCTCAGTTCATAGCCATTTATAAACACCACCAAATGTCCAAATAGGAAAAAATTTCAATAGAATGACTCGTGCCGGCAAGTTTGTTCTAAACCTCAACTAAAACTGGTTTTCTTCAGAGAAATTTTTAAAAGCGTGTTGAGCACAATGCGAAATGGCATTGGCTTTTCGTCACTCTGCTCTGTCTTAAAAAAAAACTCGCGCACGGCAACCTCCTAAACTAAACCAAAACCAACCGCGAGTACATGTTAATCGCCCGCGTTTTTTCACACTCCAGGCAGTTTGGTTTTTTTCATTTTGTGTTCCAATTGGTTCCCTGTGTTATTTCCCTTCGTCCCAACCAATCAGATTCATGACTAAAACCAACCGCGACTACATGTGGATCACCCGCGTTTTCTTACGCTTTAGGCGGTTAGGTTGTTTTCAATTTCTGTTCCAATTGGGAGATTTTCCTTCGTCCCAAATTGCCATTTTCTTTAAAATTGGTATTTATTTTACACCAGAGTTATTAAGCGGTATTGCGTTAAATTCATCAGGCTAGTTCTAGATCTTAACCCTGTATATGACACCAAAGAGAACACAAAACTGCAAAACGAATCCTTAATACAACACGTTTTACCAAATCACCTCTCTTCATACCTTTTTGGCCAAGGCCTTACACAGATGTCGATGAATAACCTTCCTCCTGTACCGCAAAAACCACAACTTGAATATCTTCCTGAAGATGAAGAAACAAATATTTGATGGTATTAGACTGCACCATCGTTCTTAAAATCAGCCTTCTCCGCCTCTGAAAGCTTAAAATCAACAGTGAAACTTTCAACTAGACGTCGTAGGTAATTCTGCACTGCACTGGTTTTACTGTATTTTGCTATAATACTGGTCAAAAAAAAAAAAAAAGAGAAAAAAAAAACGCTACCCTCTCAACCAATCAAATTGACAAATTGACAACTAAAACCAATCACTCGTGTTTTCCCGCGCTTGAAGCAGTTTGTTTGTTATTACGCTGAATTCTCATTGGCTACTTGTGGTATTTTCTGTTATTCTGATTGGCTGCTGCGATAACTTTCCATTTGGTTTTATGCCACGCAATCATAGGCTGAGCACAAACAAAAAGCCCATCGTTCTCTAGTCTCGGCTTACATCTGAAGTCCGTTTTTGTAACGCCTATCCGCTTGCCGGTTCATAAGCCGGATTTTCCAGTGATGAAAAGATAGCTTGACCAACTTGTGACGATGATATTCCTTGCACATGCTCTGGAACCTCAGCCGAATAATCCTGTAAGGACACAGAATAATAAAAAAATCATTACCAAACCAGCAGTTTTTTTAGTTAATGAATTTTTTCTGGGCATTGTGTACAGTTGCAACTTTGCATGGTTTTTAGAGAATTACTACAAGCAGATCGTGCAATTTCTGGAGTGAAAACTACAGGCGCCTAATATGTTTTTCAAACTTCCATTTTTTCGATTGTTGACAAATGTTGACACAATTTGTAATCAAGCGTCGAGAGGATTTCATTGGTTTTGCTTTTTTACACCCTTTGATTGGTCAAGAAAACTGACGTTGGCCTCTCGATCATCCATTCAAAAGCAGAGCTACAACCAATCGCGTCGTGGCCACTCTCGTTTTCCCGCGCTTAGTTATTGAGTTGTTTATTCTTCCAGCGAATTCTACATGTAATTGGCTCCTTGTAATGCTCATTTTTGTTCTAATTGGCTACTGTAATTGTTTAAGCTATGGTTTTGCCGAACACGTGCGAGAAGCGCTAAAATATTGTCCATAAAGTTGGCTTTGCACCTTTTCTTCAATCGCTCTAATCGTTGAGGCATACTGATACGAAGACATTGCCGGTTTTTTCGGTTAAGCATTTTTGTGGAGTTTGTTTAACTTACTTGGCATATTGAGTCCAGTTCTTCCAGCAATAGAAAGCTTTTACTAGTACGCGTTTCCTAGAAAAATGAAAAGGAATATAATTTAATTTACACAAATGCTACGGATGAAGTAATCAGTCAAAAAAAAGTAATAAAAAAACCTACAAAAAATTGAAATGTACTTCTCAATCAATTTGGGAAAAACGAAGACGAAAAACATTTTCAAACACCTTCTATCTTTACCGTTATTCTGTTCCACCACAAAATTCCCTGCACACATATCAATTTTTTTAAATGAGTGTCAAAAAAAATCCGGGATAACCTTTGTTTTGTTTACTTCGCTATGTGATTAGTCCAGAAAACTCGCGTTACTCTCTCAACTAATCAGATACAAAACTAAAACCAATCGCAACTTAGTCGCCCGCGTTCTCCCGCGCTTTTGGCAGTTTGATTGTTTTTACTTTGAGCTCAGAGGAAGAGCGTTCTAATCTCATAACTGCAAGAGTAAAATGATTCTACACGCAACTTACGATTTCAAACTATCTGCGACAACTGCTTTGTCCGTGTTTTCCTTCCAAAGGGTAAATAATCTGACCTGTAAATGTTCTTCATAGTGTACTCTGAGAAGTGAACAGACAAGAACCAAGTTCGTTACATTATAAAGTATCGCACATAAAATAACAATTGTTCAGTGTACGATAAGAGAACAGCAAGGAGAACTTACACTCTGACGTTAGGGTGTAAACGAGGTTTCTGTGACTATTAAGGCGTAACCGTATAATAAATCCCTTCTTTTTGGCAAAGTCCGTCGCGCGATTTAAAAATAGGTCAACGAAGAAAACAAATTGACACTGGCGCGCCGCGCGGAACCCTGTGAGTTAAGCGCATTACTCCCAGAGTTCCGCGCAGTGCGATAACTTTTTTTCGCGGATGTAACTTTCCTTATTTTTTATTTGCGCGACGGCCCTCGCCGAAAAGGAGTCACTGTTTGTCGTCTAGTAAGGCATCTGACCCCGAAATAGAAATGCCCCGGAAGGTTTTAGATTTTAATCGTATCAGATTCGCTCAGACCTTTTCTTTTCTTTGATCTTCTCTGGTAAAAAATATTTACCGTCTCTTTCTATTCCTTTAATCTGCGCTTTTTTACCACTGATATAAGTTTTAAGTCTACTTTGAAAATTGATAGTTCTCAAATCTTTGTTAGGCCATCCTTTAAAAACTACGCTTTCGTTTTCTTTTAGTTTACCTGGCAACTTCTTTCAATCTTGTTTTAACCACTCTCTGTGAAG
The DNA here is from genome assembly GCF_964200805.1 of Pocillopora damicornis. Lineage (NCBI taxonomy): Eukaryota > Metazoa > Cnidaria > Anthozoa > Scleractinia > Pocilloporidae > Pocillopora > Pocillopora damicornis. The sequence goes on from NC_142677.1 coordinate 2,677,999, forward strand.
CGTACAATCTCCAGCTGTGCCAGCTCCTTGTCAGTAAACCGATTCTGGTCAGAAAAAACAGTCCTTGAAAGTTAATCCTGATGTGTTTGAACTTGTGAGAACTGTGAGCATTTGAAAATGTGCTTGAACGAGATCCCGAAAACGACGAAAATGTAGTTTGAATTTCCCAGTTAATACGAAGTAAATCTTCTTCAGCTAATTCCATTTCCCGGTGTAAATATTGATTTGCTTGAGTAATGACCAGAATTAAACAAATTATTGTTCAAATTACAAAGTAGTGAATTTCGCCAGAAGGTTCAGCAAGCCACAAGCGCGTTCACTCGAAACATTTTGGATCATCGTATTGAACATGCGAATGTTAAATTTAAGACTTCTTTTTCGTCTTTTTCAATTCAGAATGCTTGAAGTAGTATAGAACACAAATCTGATCTTTGTTCTTGTTCAAAAGGAACCGTGCCTCGTGTGTTAATTACGTGTTATGAATTTTTTCACAGCCCCAACAAATACGATTATCATTATATTGCTAAATTCGTTGATAACACCTGTTGCATATCAAACATGCTCATAAACTAAGAATCTCTGATCATAATTCGCCAATTTTGATAAATTAGGCACTTTTAGGAAACACAGTTAAAAACTGAAGGCATTTTGGTGGTCTAGATTTCTTTGTTCTTAACTTTCTTACTCATAAATTTCAAAACGCATACATTAAAATAATGTACGCAAAACAAAATTGCCAAAAGTACTGTGCAGTTGGACAGGACGCTAAATCGTTGAAATCCATCTGGAAATTTTTAATTCATATGATAAGCTGATTTATACATGCATTCTGATTAGTTCTTACTTACGATCTATCGGGGGACAGAAGAAGCATGGAAGCATAGATGACGACATACAAAACAAATAGATTTATATTGCTGTGGTTTTGTGCGGTAATAGAATCACAGTGGACGTCAAAATGTGGTCAGAATGAAGTGACACACTTTGCTGCGCTTCAAGTGCCAGTTTTTTTCCTTATCAAAATTTGACGTCAACTGTGTTCAATTACTAACCAGATGCATAGCAACACGGAATCTATTTATTAATTAGCAGAATTTTTGTACAATAAACAGTGCAAATTTGAACCATACTTGTAGTGTAAGGAAGCAACTCCATTCTTCTGCTCCATATCACACTTTATCTTCCATTTAATATAATTTCTCGATAATACGTGCCTGTCAGCCATCTGTTCCATCATTGCGCCCCTTGATTATAGGAGAAAAAAAAGCTTTTAATTTGAAAACTTTCATGTAGCTGCAGATTCTTTTTAGTGATTCAGGATGTTGTTTGTATCCTTTGCTCACTGCTCGGAAAAATACTACGTAACTCGCAAGAAACCTGCGCGTATTATACGTTAACCTATCAAATAAGGTGTATATAAACCACTAGACTTTATTACTTGTCATGTAGAGAAAAGATTGTTACCTGTTTTGATCCATTTTGAACAAGTGCCACTTGTCAAACGCTTCTCGCAGTCGATCGGTCACTTTCGTTTGCACAGCCTTTTGCCACTAAATGAAGATTTAAAGAAAAAATTATGCAAATGAAGATCCCGGCCCTTAACATAAATCTACTGTATGCTCCTTTCAACTCCATCTACCCTTTGTCAACACGTTACAGGCTTTAAAATACGCGACGATATTTTACGCGTTCACAGTGAGAGAAATGTGCACATTTTCTAACTTAAAAATCTCCAGAATTACTGTGAAGATTTGAAACTTAAAAATCATAATAATCTTGTTGAGCTTACTCTTTTCACCGAGTTACCTTAATTTAAACAATCATCCAACAATTTACTTAAAATACAAAGAAAATATATCTTCCATCTACTAACTTATGATAATTTTGTGCTTAGAGCGATTTTCAATTGTGTCGAAATTAGTCCGAGATAGCATAGGATTTGCCTCACGTCTCTCTGTGATTGGTTCAGAAAACTCGCGCCACTCTCTCATCCAATCAGATTTAAATCTTTAAAAACCAATCGCGACTTGGTCACCCGCGTTTTCCCGCGCTTTAGGCAGTTTGCTTGTAGTTACTTTAACTTCTTATTGGCTCCTAAAGTTTCCTTTCTTCTGACTGGTTTTTGTAATTTCGTGGATTTGGCTTGAAATCCGGTCTGCTACAAGTACATTGTAACTTTTCCATACCTTTAGCCAGTACTTGGCCGTAATCCTGGCTCTAGCCCTCGTCTGAACCTCCGTGACGGACTGTTTATGCTGACTCACAGCAAATCGCAGGGCAGTCAATCCCTTCTGTAGCATGAGCTTTCTTCGCAGTTTGTCTGCTTTTTCCAGCTGAACAGTCCTGGCATTTCTCCATGCCTCAAAATACTTATGCTGCGTCTCTGTTTGCCAGAACGTGACTGCACTGTTAAAAGAATGGTGCAAAAAATTACCAAACGCAATCTATACTCCCTTCAACGTTTTGACCAAAATTCTGAAGCTGTATGCATTCATGCAGTTGTGCTTGTACAACGTAGACGTTCTTCCTGTTTAGCAAACTACCCTTAACCAATACCTGAATTAGTGGGTTTGAAGAAACCCTTATCACCTGGAGTGTGTCACAAAGAGCTAGCCAATGCTCAGACCAGATTTATGTTCTACATGCACGATAAACAATACTTGCAGGTGGCACCCTGTTATATTTACCCCCCCCCCCCCCCCCCCAGCCGACGTATTACCTTGCACGGGCTGTCAACCTCTCAGGCACCTTACTCATCTACTGTTAATGAGTTTAACAATTTATCAAATACCTTTGTAATTTGACGTCATCCTCTTGTTTGATCAGCCTTTTCAGCCTTGTCTTCTGGTACCAGCGTCGAAAAAGGCGACCCTTCAAATTACATGCCAATAGTAAACATAATATCTAACAGATTATGCTCGATGGAAACTGTTTAATTTAATACATTATGCTTGGGTAAAAAATATACAACATATAATGTTAGCTACCTTTAGCAGCAGCTCCTGATAAGAATTTGGACTGGACGTTCGCGAGGCCCAGAGAGCAGAGGAAATTCTTTGTGATGTATCCACTGAAAATGAGTTTCTCAAGCTAGAAAATAATTAAAAGGCACATTAAAGAAACTTACTTTTACAAACCTGAAAATACATATATTAGGCAAGGTTACATTGTAATTTCATGTCATTTACGAGAATTTGCTTCCAGTGAAATAAAATTAGCTTGCAAGTAGGCCTCGTCATTGGAGCTGCAAGAAACGTGATTCTCCGCCCGAGGAATGATTTGAGACGAGTCGGGGAGAGGTTTGCGGAGGGTCTGGCACTAATTATGAGGTGCAAACCTCTCACTGGCTTACGTTACTCAAGGCTTCATACTTTCCCGCGGGCGAAGAACACTCGTGACAAAAGGCGCTCGTAGGCTGAACTATAAAACAAACATTTCTCTTTCTTGAGCACGGGTTTTCAGTAAGAATCAGAGTAGAAGGAAAAAAAGTTTGGGGGTAGTTAGAGAATGGAGACTTGCAAGAGTGATAAAAATACAAAGAGCTTTCAAACTCAAAATTCATCCATGCACTACCTGAGATCCTGTAGGAGATTTCCTCTTTTATCCAAGTAATCGTCAAGTGAGTGTTCTCTTTTACTGCTTTTCTCAAAGTGAGGGGTGAACCTGTAAGGCGGTGAATTATCTGGACTTGATTTCACACTTCCGCTGCTTAACAACTCCTCAATTGTGAGACTGTCGTCTCCGCTACGTCCACTCGACATCAGGCTTGGCCTTGAGCTCAGATCCACTTTACTGTTTGTTTGCTGTAAGAATGATTTCCCTGCTGATCTGAGTGAAGATCCAGACAAAACTTTATTTCCGCTAAATCCCAAACTGACATTTGATTGTCTGGACGGTGGGGCTAAATTCCTGGAGAGATTTGATTCAAACAAGTTGTGTTCACCATACAGAGACAAAAGCCGAACTGAGTGTGAACTCCGTTGTGAATTGCAGTGATCTGAACTTTGGTTCGTACATGTATCTCTGGTGGGAGGGGAGGGTGGGAGAGCCACATCATAAGGGTCACCATAATTGCTATTTCCCTTACTCAGACCGTTCCTTTCTACCACCGTAGTCTCTAGTCTTGGTTTCTGATCAAAGCTTTTCTTCACTGCATTGTTTTGTTCTCCAGATCCCACGAAGTTTTGGCCAAGGCGTCCACTCAACACCACATTGCTCTGTACGGTGTGCTCTTGCTGCACAGGGAAGCCATTCTGAACATGTCCTTCCCTGGGTCTGCTGTTTATCAACTGCTCTTTTCCATCTTCTTTACCAGAAGAATACGATTTGCTTAGTTTATCAGTGCCCTTAACAGAATTTGCGAATGAAACCGATTTGGGAGAATGCTCTTTCTTGAATGTACTTCCTGGAACAACCTTCTGCTTTTCCCTCCTAATCAGGGCATCCCTTGATCGTTGCATAAATTTATTTGCAAGTATTTCCTGAGAACTGGAACCTCCTGAATAGCTTCCATTCGATGGGTAACTCCTCTTAAGTCTTTCCAAATAGCTGGCATTTTCACTTTTATCAACGCCACCATGACCATTTCGCCCTGTTTTGTGCACAGAAACCTCGGATGGAACAACAAGAATGTCTGGGTGGCCTTTCATTGAAGCTTTACTTGACAAACTTGAAGAATTGGGGCTAGTAACATGTGCATCCTGGCCTCTATTCTGTTGAAGCCCTTCAAATCTAGTCTCTCTTCTGTGTTTACCATTAAGCATCAAGTCAGAATGTCTGTAAAATAAACTTCCATCAAATGTCTTGGTTGAGGTGATCACATCCTGAACACCACTTGTGGTACTGATCCCACATGCTGTACTTTCTGAAGTTTGATTACCGTTCTGAGGCGCAGTCTCTTGTGACAGTAGTTGATTTACTGAGTCTTCCATTGCCAAGCTAAATGGATTGCCAACCTCAGTGTCTAGCAATGTGTGCACTCGATGAGCTGAAGAAGTGCAAACAAAAAGAAGGCATTGTAACACGTAGCAGTGCAAGTCTTCACCGAACCCAAGAGGGTCAGCCACCAGTGACAGACACTATTCCTGTCTCTGTACCATCAAGCTACCCAGAGTATTGCTACATTGGCCCCTGCATTTTGTCAGGCTTCCAAGAAAGATCACTGCTTAGCATTTTTATCATCCAACTGCGCTAAGTAGGGTATAAAAAACGCGCGAATCGAGTACAAATATCCTGCGTTATTTTGTACTGTAAAAATAAACTGTTTCACCGGTCGGCTGCGGGTTTTGCTTCTCTATCTGCTTCGCTTTACCCACTTTTTAAGAAATGCTCATGAAATAAAGCAATTGGATAATAAATAACTTATTACATGTTTTGGTGTTTAGTATCGCTGAGTATTAAGTTTTTACTCAGTGCATTTTGACTTGCCCTGTGGGCACGTCAAAATACGGCACAACTCGTAAAAATACTCAGTGATACTACGCACCAAAGCGTCTAAAAATATAAACATATTCCAGGTAAAGAAAGAATTATGATAGTGGAGTGTCTTGCCCACAAGCACAACACAATGACGCTGGTTTTCGCACTGGACTGAATCAAACTGTCTGCAAATGCCCTTCTAGGAGGGGAAGGTTTAGGGGCATGCTCCTCCATAAAATTTTTAAATTTGAAACTCACTGAGTTAGATGATTTTCAGCATTCTTGGACATCTGAGTAACACTGAGTAACAGCTTACTTGACTCTTCAAACAACCAGGGCCAAGAAAAGCTGCGGCAGTTAAAGGGGCTACCTACGCAGGGCTGATAGCACTTAATGTGTCTCTGTTAACTATTGTGCATGATTTAACAATTTTATAGCTATGTACCTTTTGCAGTAGCATGGTAAGGAGGTCTGGACACCATGTGAGAAGGTATCATGTGTTCTGAAGGATGAACTGACCTATGGAAAGAGTCCTGAAAAGCAACACCAAAAACTGTAACAATAGTATTAGAGTACTTTATTTTAAACAAGAAATTGGAATGAAATGAGAGCAAAATAACACAAGCAACACATGACTGTACAAACCTCACTAACCTTTAAGGTATCTGGCAAATCATAAAAAGAGAAATCAGACCATTCTTCATCTGAGCTCTCTTTGCTGGATTGATATGGGCACTTCTCATCAGTTATTGGAAGATCCTGTATTGAGGCTTTGTGGCAATGCTCATGAGGGAAATCATGAGCTGCTGTCGAAATGAGATAGGTGATTATTTTGTATAATAAGCTCAATGATGCTCCCATTTTGACTAGTTCTTACAAGTATGATCTATTGGTGGACAGATGCATAGGTGACATCATCATTGACAATATTTTTGCTTCCTTATTGTATAAAACAAAAAGATTATATGTTGCTGTGGTTTTGTATAGTCTGTGATAGATCACAGAAGATATCAAAATGTGTTGAGAACATCAGTGACCACTTTTTTGTTTTTGCCACATTTTGACATCACCTGTGATCTGAACAGACACGTCATGACTTTGTCAAAGAGTCTATTTGTAAAATAGAGCTAAATGTCACCTGCCAGAAAAATCTATAGAGCAGTTATCATTATAACAGCAGCAACATATAACAATTTAGAAGAAGAGCAATCTGCCATAATACTTGAAAATAGTGCACCTATGCACTCAGAAACTAAACTGAGTTGGCTCACAGGCCATTGGCTGGTTTATATGCCTGTATGTTGGAAAACTCCCAGATGATTGGCCGACTGTCCCAGATTTTGCTAATACTTATTTATCAGGAGGTCCCTAGACATTGTAACTGGTTTTTTCCAATATTGACTTTAACTTTTGACTCAAGGATTATCTGGAGCTAAAATCATATCTGATGTCCCTGACAGTGAAACTTGATGTTTCTCTATACAAGTATGGTGAATGATTGCTGATCATCACAGAACTCTGGGACTCCTCAGGAAAATAGAGACATTCCAGATTTCCCTGTTGAGTTTTCATTAGTAGGAAAAATCTGTGATGGTCAGGAAACAGTAAAATCCTCAATTTTCCTGTATGAAAACCAGCCAAAGTCAGGGCATAGTCATGCACACAATGTACATGTGCAAGATGCCAGGTTTTGTTTGAGAGTTGCACTTTGATGATTTTGCTGTGCAAGTTTCAACATTTTTGAAGTGTTTTTTCTGACTTTGTAGGTGTCTGTTGTAAATGTTCACAAAATGCAAAATACATCCATCATGAATTGCATTCATACCTCTCTTTCTAAGGAAATCCAGTTTAGTGTCTTTAGAGCCATTCTGCGGGGAAAAAAAAACATCTTAAATAACTTAATGAAGCAATGAGATTATGATTGTTTTAACCCTTTAACTCCCATGAGTGACCAAGACAGAATTTCTCTTTACAGTATCAATACAATATCAACCAGATAAGTGATGAGAACAAAGAAAAATATCAATTTGGGGATAATTAGTTGATCTAATACTAAATTCTCTGAACTAACATTATACGAGTTGTATGGTTGACAACCAGGAGAATTAAAAATTTGTTCTGGGAGTTACAGGGTTGACAGATCATATTTTTCTCAATAGGCAGAGAAGTAGAGACTATATCATTACACATAAGAAGGTTGAAACACAACATCTACCACTTTTGTACATCACAGAAAATATTTCAAGTTCTTAGTTACATGAATCAACTGAAGTAAACTACAGCTGTATGTAAATGTTAGAGTAGCCCAGAATCATTAAAGATTACATGTCTTTATTTACTTACTGTAATACACTTTAATGCTAGCATTCAAAAGCATGCAACCAACAGACTGATACTAGAGTTTTACTCCAAAATACAGGAACAAACAAACACATACATCATCCATTCACATTCAACCACAGGTTGTTTTAAAGGAAATCAAAAACACAAAAACACTATCGACATTTGCGTCATGGTTGTAACATCTACAAATATCACGTCATGCATAAGAAAAGAGTACAAACCAGACAGTGTTGATAACTTGTTGCCCAGGATACAAATACACATATCAAACAAGATGACTGCTAAGTTAATTTAAGCTGATACTAGATGTGCAAGATTTTTCTGGGAATAAATCTGCCTTTGGAAATTTGTTTTACAGGATCAACATCTGTAAATGTTTTTCTAAATTGGTGAATCAAAGTTGTTGTTGATAACTTAATACAGTGTTATGCTCAAAGAAAACTTTACTTGAAAAATATGCAATGCATGTCAAAATATAAGTCAAGACCAAATTAATATTTCTATGTTTCTCCTAACCTGTAGTATATTCAGTGAAACAAATTTTTTAAATCTCCTTTTGAGCTTATAGGAATAAAAAATTCATTTGGTTTTGAGCTATTGGAAGGTAACAAAAATCATTTGGTTCACATGTATCTTGAGAAGGAAACCAGATTTGATCTGCATTATCAGAAGATTTGACAAACCAAGTTAGGTGAAATTACAAATCTACTGTATTAATCAGTGCTTTTTAAAGTTCACTAGTAATGCCTGTGATCCTTAAAATCAAAAATACATTAACACACGTGAATGCAAGTGGATACTACTCTACACAAAACAGCTGAGTTCAACACCTTTGCTTCTCTTATAAAAATTGCCATAGATCTTACTGTACTGCATTCTGAACATATAAGTGTACAAAGTCATGTAGATTATTCAATCTTAGCAGAGTACAATAATAAGTTAAGCTTCATAATGAAACTGCTTCATGATCAGGAAATTTAAGCTACAAAGTCTTGCCACAATACTCAGTAACACAAATCAGCATGAAGGTTAAACAGTACATGTGAACATGAAACAAGCTGACAATTTGTAATGTTTTCATAGATTAAGAGGGCTCCAGAAATAACCCTTAAGTTAAACAGATATACCATGAAATCTTAGAGATGATTTTGAACAACTTCCTAGCCTAACAAGCCACACTAAATGTATACAAATTGCCAAACAATAATTGATTTCAGCTGTTCCATTACTGTACAGAGAACAAAGAAACAAACTCACCAAATACTACCATTTTAAAATTAGAAGACCAGGTCACTTTTTTCCCATGTATAGATATCAATTTCTATTTAAATTATGCAGTGATGGTAAGATTGGTCAAGATAAATGTTATGTTCTCGATTATTTAAGTCACAGTGGAAGCCATTGATTACAGTGTTCTAAAACTCATTTGCAACCCAAATTATCAAAGACAAAAAAACCTGATATTGACTCTCCATTAAAAGTTGTGACAGCTTAATGAAAACTTGTCATATATGAAATAAGACAGAACAGAACACTGTCACGTTTTGTTTCTGCAGTAGGGGTACATTAAGATTTAACTAGACAATGTTCATTTGTAGGCCTTGAAGAAATTTAGAAATCCTGATAACACATTTTCCTGCAACAAAGTTAAATGAACTGTGAAATAACTGCTATTCAGATAAATTTATCAATTAAGTAGATGCATTGTGAAACTCTTAGCTGTTGATACATGGGTTTTGTATAAATTAGCACTGTTTGTACTACAAAATTCCTGAATCACCAATCAATACAGCATAATGTTTGCTTGGTTACAGCTCACAAAAAAAATCTACACAAACTATTTGATGAGATAAAGCAAAAGTTTACTGCAATACTCATTGTGGATTGGACGACTTAATTTCAAAGATGCTACATAACCAAACTCAAACAAAAAATGACAACAAAAAATTAAAATTGTCCAGCACTATCAGGTTGAAGTGCCATGTACAAACTTTTTTTTTTAAATTTACTTCTTATATTTGATGTCTGATGATGTCAAAGGATAAATCTCTCTACAAATATATGAAGTAATTTCCTTCTGATGAAGACTGATAGAATTTTGGGTAGAGAAAATCAAAGAGCAATTACATACAATGTAATCTGCCAATGTTAATTAAAATATTTCTTCCAGTGATCCACCAAAATAACAACCTTAACGATTTTTTTTTAATTAGGAAATCCTGAACATGTACTGAATACAAATGAAATACACTAGTAATATCACAAATTAGCATACTTTTCCTGAGAATTGTAAAATAACTTCCTGCTAATCCTGTATATATGGAGAAGTAAAAAATGTTATAATCCTAAAAAATTTAACGAGATAATTTAAATTTATGAAATTAAAACAGGAGGGTAATAGATTTAATAAACTGTTTCATTTCTGTTTCTATAAATATGTTTTTTATGAGTGTTTAAAGTTTAAATGCTCTTTATTCACGATAAAGAGAATGTCAAATGCGGATTCTTCTTCGAAAACATTACAATAAAATTACCTTAAAAACTTGATTTTTTTAAAATAACTTTGAACGAATTAACATTGTAAAATTATTTCATTCGAATCCAAATCAATCAAGCTGAAACAACTTCATACACCAACTACAAACTGCTTTTCACAATAAAATTTACTTCAAAATAATTAAATATGCGGGGCGATATGTTATAATTACGATTTGGGTGACTGAAGTTTTTTTTTCATTCGTGCGCCAGCTGGCGGTCAAAATCATGTTAAATGAACTTCTAACAGCGCTCGAGAAAGCTCAATTAAGAAGGAAGTAAACAAAAATTACCTTCATCGAACGATGAATACTAATTACAGCCATGGAAGCTGGAAAATATCGATGAACGTAACTTTTGACTACATTTAATCCATGATGCGAGTGATCTATCACTGATCATTTGACTTTCAACTGAAGTTTTTAACCAATTCGAATCCGTGGAAACATCTCTTGATGGAAAAAACTATAAATGATTCATGTCATTAAATTGCATTTAGCGCGACAATTTCAAGACTCAATTTTTTAAGAACACCAAATTGATTTGGTGCTCTTAACAAAAGAGCGCTGCTACAGCGCTCTTCCTTGCCAACCAGCTGGTAGAAAAATCATGATCTTACCTTCGATTCGAGTCCTTTCTCTCGTCTTCGATTAGCGATAGAGTTGTTGTCCATGGAAAAGTAAAGCACTGGCTACGTCAAATATACCACCATCGTGTCCTGTCCTACGCACAAGGAGTAGAAGAAACAACTTCGTGATGACGCATTCTAGAGATCTAACTTTCGTGATGACGCATTCTAAAGATCTAACTTTCGATACTCTCCCCTATCTGTCTTCGCTTTGCGAAAATTCTAAACCCTGGATAAGAGCTTGAAATCAAAAGGGCGCAAATTGCAATTCACTCCGCCATTCACGCCAAATGACTTCTTTCCACGAGGATCACAAAAGCCTGAAAAGGTTGTTATTTCAGACACAATGCACTCAGCACAGCGTGAAACATGGCGTCCCTTTGTTGGAAAAACAAACGAATGGTGCTGAATTCGAAATAGACAATGGCGGGAAATTGTTGCTATGGTTTCGAACAAAGAATTTCCTGATGCGGAACAGTCTTCACAAAGCCATCAAGATATAAGCAGCTTTTTGCAATTTCCTTAAACAGCTTTGCATTAAAAATCTTTGCATATTTTGTATGAGGTGTAAATGTTTTCCATGTTATTAATAAAGATTAGACATTCCAAATGTTTTCGTCATTTAGTCAGCACGGGCGAACTGGTATAGGACAGAACTGGTTATTAGTTGAATCAATCAAATGCTAGGCCTTTCTAAAGATATACTGGATTCTTAGGTTTTGTTATTGTTGTTGTTTTTTTAATCGATCAAAAATAAGGCTGTCTCGAGGAAAAAACGCCGTAAAAGCTTTTCACGTTCCTTCTTTGCTGATATCTGATGTAAAATTTTGTTTCATAAGAAAATGAATTGTCGTGGACTCGTGGGTGCTTTCGAAAGAGAGAAAAAAAAATAGCATTAGCGTGGATTTGAAAAACCAGGTTATGGTAAATCATCGCATGTCTGTATTGACGCCTTAAATACTCAGCAGAACTGTAGGAAATAGACAGGAGTTACAACCGAAATACTTCAAAAGCATCTTGATCTGATACCCTAAACTGAGTGGCATGAATTGATGACACATCGAAGCTTGTAATGTCGCTTCCAAGCGTTTAAACGCCCTTTTACGTGATTATAAAGAATTTGGCCCAAAAGAGACAAGAAATAAATAAATAAAAAAACTTCAGACAGCAGATATCTCATACGAATGAGAACAGCGCCAAATCTTGGCACTGAGGCTGACATCATTAGATATTAAATGAGTGCGGCAATTGTAGTTTTTATAGCGTGTCATAGTTGTCACGTTATCATTGTGGTGTCAAACAACTGTAGACACAGAGACGCATGCGCTCTCGATAGTTTCAAAACTCGAGCGAGGGAAGGCCGATGTCAAACAAAATGGCCGTAAAAGCATTAATTTGATAAAAAAACTTTTTCACGAGGCTAAATTCTAAACTTTTCCCCGTACCGAAAAAAAAAAAAACACGAATTAAAATTCGGAGCCCAAGAGCACTTGAAATTTTCGTATAAATTTACATTTCTCATAATTCAGCTTTTCTCTGATTTGGTTTATATTTTTTGAAGTATGAAAAAGCAAATTAAAGTGGCCATCTTTTGTATGTGATTCAGGAAAAATAGAGGAAATCAAATCCCTAAACATTATACAACTTGTCATTATTTGTATCGGGGAGGGGGAGAAGGATTTTGTTTGTGTCACGATAAATATTTGCCCAATCCCCCGATTAGGCTCCCCCCCCCCCAAAATTGGTCTCCTGATCTCGTACCAGATCCTACCCTTTTGAATGTAACTTATTATGTCGGATCTAACAACCGCTTAGCTGTGAAAGTCTGGGTACGAGACTAATTATACTAATTAGACTTTATACTCTTTTGGCGGCGACTGGTCCCCTCTCCGTTCTCCCTGTTGACCAATTGATTCCCCCCCCCCCCTCCATCCTTCACCCCCCCCCGCCAGAACTTGCAGTTGTTCAGATTAGAAGTAACGAACCAAAAAACCAGGTTTTTTTCTACATCTGTAAGTATTTATTGAATACAGACTGAGCTAAATTGCTTACTTTTAAGAAGACATTTATTAAACATACAAAATAAAATGACTAATTGTATATATATGTCACTGCCATTAGGTGTTTGGTACGTAAATATACAAAAAAGTACATATGTGTTAAGTAACTTTGTTAGGAACCTTTGAAAAATGTATTTAATATTCTTGGAGTACGTAATACAGCTAGCTAACACTTCTACGATCTGGATAACACCGCTTAATGCCGATATAATATAGTGAGTATACAATGCGCATTTGACTAAATGAACACTGGGGGAGTTGGTCAAATTTTACAGTACAGTAAGGAGATGGATTGAGTTTCTATGAATTGGCGTATTTCTGGAAATTGCTGTTACCGAGATTTTTTTTTTTCACTTTTCCACTTTTTCTTTCATAAATTTCAAGTTTTAGTAAGAGTCACAAGAACCCCAGTATCTCTAAAATCAATAAATGTTTTTTTAAGCTGAATCAAGGCGAGTCATTGATAAAAAAATTTACAGAATACAGAAAAGCAAACGCAACTCTAAAATTCAGATCATTCACTAAATGTGAAGTACTACTTTGCCTCATAGAGGGCTGAATACATTCGTGTTGAAAAATTCTACTTTTGCTCATTAAAAGATTTTCTTTTTCCATCCGACGCAGGAAGGAATCATAAATATTTCAGGTAGTGTGTTTCAAGAAAGGAAGTTTCCGTTAAAATTAATCATAGTTGGTTTCATTTGACAGAGTACTTTTAAAAATTGTTCTTATTTCTATAATCTTATCCGTAATCAGAGCAATTGAAAAGAGTTTTTTGAACAGGGAAAATTAAATTCTAATTGAGTTCATTCTGCGATGTTTACAGTCTATCCTTGGCACATATTTCAAAAGGGCCGGGCATTAAGACCACGCCAACCTCGCCGCTCAGATCTGGAAGAGGTCTACCAGCTGGATTTTCGAATTTAAATTGATGCAGGAGCCTGGACGCCACTAAGAACATTTCGGTTTTCGCCTGTGATTCACCCAGGCAACCGCGTCTTCCGGCGCTAAATGGTAAGTAGCTGCGTACTCCAGCGGCGGAGAATTTTCGTTCTGAGCCAAGAAGCTTTCCGTCTTTGTCCAAGAACCTAGACGGGTCGAACACTTCGGGATTCTGCCATTCATTTTTGTCGTGGTGCATAGCCCATATGTTTGATATAAGCATTGTGTCTTTTGGTACATCGTAGCCACCCAGTGTCGTATCACACGTCGCCTTGTGAGGCAGTGACAGTGGAACTATAGCTCTGATGCGGAGAACCTCTGCAATGGTGGATTCCAAATATGGAAGATTCCCACGGTCGTTCAAACACGGCATGCGGCCACTGCCGATGACGTCATCTAACTCCGCATGCACGCGGGCTTGGATTTCTGGGTAGGTAACCAAGAAAGCGAGCAGCCATCGTAGTGTTGTAGCCGATGTCTCCAGACCGGCATTGAAGACATCGTTCATTGTCATAACGAGATGATCTTCAGTCAGCAATTGTGCGACTTTTCCGTCTTCTTCTTGCGCCTCGTGGTAGGCCTTCAGTAGAGCATCAGTCAAATCTTCGATTTCAAAGTTGTTGTTTGCGCTGTCCTCTTCAAACCTCTTTTTGTGTTCTTGATATTTTGCTCCGAGGATGTCATCTCTGATTTGGCGCGACTCGCGCAGGGTTTTCATATCTTGCAGAGGGAAAAATCTTAGCCACGGAAGCAGGTCTAAGATATTATAGCTACCAAATAGTCTGATAAAGTCATCATTGTACTGAATTATCCGCAGGAATTCTTCGTCTTCAATATCGTAGCTTTCGCCATAGACAACAGCACATATCACGTTGAGAATGGTCAGCTGAATTTCTTTTTTTGGATCAAATGGTTTCCCCTGTTGGGAAGTGATGCGTTTGGCCATGTGATCAACCTCACTGCTTATAAGACACTCGAGATGCTTCAAGCCACTTCCGTACATGCGCAGTGCTGAGTGAGCAATCTTTCGCAGAAGGATCATTGATTGCGTGAAGTCGGCGCAGATGATATTTCTGCCTCCTCGGGACAAATAGTCTCCAACAAAGGTCACGGGTCGCCCTGAAAATTCATCTCTCCTAGCGAGCAGCGCTTCACGGGCCAGATCTATTGAGTTGATAACGACACACCGCTGACCGCCGGGCAGGTAGAGCGTATAGATCTTACCATACTCCTCAGCTAGCTCAGTCATGGCCAAGTGACCTGGTTTTCCTGCTAAACGGGGCATGTTGCCAATCAGGGGATACGGCCTGGGGCCAGGAGCCAGCTTCTTGGATTTCTGCGCATGGGCGCGGTGGACAAAGAAAGCGATCGTTGTCACACAAACGAAAACAAATGCGATTTCTAGAATCATCTTTCAGATTTCTGCAACAGAAGATTACAAATCGATTATTGTCAATCACACTTGTTACTTCTTAAAAATTACTAGGTAGCTTTTAACCTGTCCAGAAAATATTTAACATAACTTATGATATCCGTTGGAAGCAAATTGATCAGAGTTATAGGCTTCTTCGGAAGATTTTAATTCATTAAACCGCTGGAAATTGGAAAGCTCAAAAAGGCGGGAATATTAAGAGCGAAAGAGAGTCGGTATTTGGCGGCCGTATTTCTATGCAACCCCAGTCCCTCGCGCTTCACTCTCTATTTCCCGCGCATTTTTGTTGTGAAACTAAAATTATCCTTCGTTGCTCCAATAAACTGTGTAATTGTATGCATTCAATACTCGTCGCGATAATCTGTTATGATCTAACGAGAGCTTAAAATGTTTACAGCTATTAAGGTCAGAGGTGTACCATTATGAGCTAAATATGAATTCCAAACTCGAATAATGTGAATTTTTTTCCGTATTGGCACGCGACCTCCGTAGAAGAGTGTTATTATCGAGTTATATTTAGTAACCTCGATTAGTTATCGAAACGGCGCCTCATCCAGTCGACCTTCGAGATACTGTTTCAGAAACTGTTTATCTTTCAACATGGAAGATATCTGCTAAATATATTGACAGTGAAAACACCGTATTTGATATAACATGAATTCCTAACCTTTTTGGAGTTTATTTATAAGCCAATGCAATTCGCGGTTAGATTACATTTTAAGGCCACTTAACCGATTATAGAACGTCAAGAAAAATTGCAACTGTCTGGAGGATGCACTAAGTATTTCTCGAGTACCACGACATTTTAATTGCCTCGTTACAATGATCTTTGGAAAATGGCAAAACAAACAAAACATCCTGGCCTTTACAAACTGGGTCATCATGAAAATCATGTCGAAACAATTGTATCCATATTCCAGAAACAATACCAACGGACGATTTTGACGGCACACAATCCACTTAAGTTGCTATTGTTTCTTTTCTTGTCTTTCTTGGTCTTCGGACCCACTTCATTCGATTTTTATCTTTTAAGAGATCATTTTAAGGGGCTATTTATAAAGGTAAAAGCGCGTTCAAAACAAAAACACGCTGAAGAGTTCGCCGGTCATTCTGTCACGCACTGATCACGTTCTACCTGCACCACGTGGCCTTTTACCAGCCAATGGCAGACAGTATGGTGTCTATGGACGTATGGCACGATAACGGAGGAATCCGTTCGCTGATTTTTATTTCTGACCCCTGATCTGTATCGATAATAAAATCACGTGCATAGCCACGCGCTCTCGGATCAAACTACAGAGTTCACATCATCACGCCGGTATTACGTAACGTATTTCAGCTGTTACTTAACGGTACTAATCGGATTTAGTTTGACCAGACCTAAAATTGTTCGTTTCGGTAAATCACGTTTTCCACAGCGTTGTGCTAAACTACACAAACAATTTCATTGGTGATTAGACGATCGACATCGATGGATTATGTTCAGTAGGTTCAAGATGCTTGATGAAAAAGGAAAAAAAAAATTATGAAATTTAGTTTGTTTTCAAGTACAGTTTCACTCTATCACTTTGAGCCAAACACATCAATTCAAATTAAAAAAAAAAAAAGGAAAATAATATTGGAGGAGAATTAAGGCGAATCAACAACTAAAATTAAGCCAGGACACTAAATAAACTCTGCGCAGACTGCGCAGAGTTTAAGATGCCTTTGCTTTCATCTGGCAGTATGATGATAAGATTTGTACGATATAGTTTGAATCTTTCTATTTCGGAAAAGATTTCGCCGCCAAAACCTGTGTTAGAATATCGACGGAGCAACATACAGCAAGATCTTAGAGATATTACAAAGCTGAAGTTTCAAGCTATATTACGAGCGCTAAAAATTTTTTTTAAACTTTAACGATTTTCCGAGAATCGCATGTCATTTTAAAACTCTTATTAAATGCAATTTTCTAGTTACTCTTTCTTTTACGTCAAATTGTGTACAATAGCTGTACTTCCCTGTTTGAGAAAGCTAAGAACGAAGCGAAGATATTGAATCTACGCAATTAACTATATTTTAAACATAACACGCTTGGGAAAAGCGCAAAATTAAAGAAATGAACGCAAAATTGAACAAAATGAACGCAATGCTGTCTATATTCCTTAATCTACTATTCGCAATTTGGAAGCTAGGTTTTTTAAGTATGTAAATAGGGAAATGTAATCATTACATTGTGTAAACACATTGATCGAGAATTTTCGAACGGTTCTTAGCCCTGGGAGCCGACAAAATACACGGAACGTTAAGGACATGCACATGGAATTTGTAACGAATGGCTCAGATTTTTTAAAAAATAATTACAGTATTTGAAAATAAAATGCTAAGTTTAGTTCAATTGATCCGCTACCCAAGGTAAGAGGGGCGTTTACAAAGCGAAACTGAACTATATAGGTACTACAACAACAAAAAAAACCCGCCGAAGTAAAGTTATGTTTGATTGCTCTTTTCACACGTTGGAAGTTACTTCTAATCCTTTCAAAAAGAATCAAAATTATTTTAGATAAAAGATGTAAATCCGCAAAATTCTTTGGCATACGAAGTTAAGTTTGATTAGGCGATAACTAAATTACCTGAACTCAGCCGGGTTAGGTCACAGAATTCGTCAGGACTTTTTATACGGTCACGCTAAAAGTTTGCGATAAGGTTGTCCAGTAAAGGATGATGTTTGCATAAAATTTTAGCGAGCATACC
This sequence comes from Pocillopora damicornis, assembly GCF_964200805.1. Classification (NCBI taxonomy): domain Eukaryota; kingdom Metazoa; phylum Cnidaria; class Anthozoa; order Scleractinia; family Pocilloporidae; genus Pocillopora; species Pocillopora damicornis. The sequence continues at coordinate 2,696,090 of NC_142677.1, forward strand.
TTAGTTGTTTATAGAAATCGTTGTGGCTTTTCTTCTCGTTTGCTGGATGGAATCGTTACTCACTGTTCGTTCTCGTAGTGAGTGTCTGACCACAGAACAGACAAGAAAGTATCCCCTTATATAGACGCTGTCTACGTGACAACGTATACGTTCCTAGAATGTTTACACGCGTATAATTATGGCTGTCTCGGCTGAGGATAAAATTAGAAACTCCGATCTCCGCGTAGCGTGAAATCTCATTTTATCAAAAGAATGGCGACGTTTGATTAATTATGTCATTTAAATTTTAAACGCCCACCTGCAGGCGGATTCGAGAGTCTCTGGCAAAATCACGCTGCTGTAGCAATGCTGTAACAAAATGCGTTTCAACTCGCAAAGTAAGCAGATTGCAAAATGAAAGCATTTTTGAAAGCTCCACGTGTTGAAATCACTTGAAATCTAATCATAACATACACGGTGGTGTTTGGCAACGAGTCACGTTTTTTGTTCCACTTGAAAAATCAACGAAGGTACATCAGCATATTCTCTAGACAGCCCTGATTTATTTTAGTTTTTGTCTAAATATGTTTGTTTGATACCATGGCAATAAGTCAAGCTCTCGAAAAGCTAATATTTGCTCATATTCCCTGTATTACGTGTTAACTTGGAGAGGAGGTTTCAAAGCCGTTGCATTAAGTTGCAAAGTGAATATTTCGATGCACGAAAGCGTTCTTGCGCACGAGACATCTTGTCATAGGTGGCTGGGCTGGTTGCGGTTTATAGGAGACGTTTAATTTGTTTTGAAGTTTAGAATACACACCCATCAATCACTGTTCTTCTTGGATATCTGTGAACACATATTTAGTGTCTAGAATAGAAGCGAGACTGGCAAAACGCATGAGCGCAACATCCCGGGACCAAGATAGATAACCCTGCGCGATCCGTAAGGAGAGCGAAGGTCAAGTCACGCGAAGCTTGTTGTTTTCCTTCTTTTCCGCAATCCACGTGTTGGGAGGTCGGGATCACGTTTGATTCTCCCATTGCTCTACATGCATGACTGTGTAGTAGAACGTAAACAAATTACAAGCGTTGCTCAGCTCACGTAGATCAAAGAAAAGCTGTTTGCTGAGCGTTGACAAAGAAACCTCGCGTGTCTTTGTCCTAAAGGGGCATCTGTAAGCCATGCTGAGACTTTAAGCACAGCTGTCTTTATTACTGAGGCATTGGAATTTCGCTTGAAAATAGTACATTTCTTTCTTTTATATGTTATCTTTCAGTGTGAAATAACACAATACATACCGCCTTTCCACAAGCTACATACTTTTAGACCACGATAAGTTTTAAATATTTGCATACATAGCTTTCACACGTTCACATAACGTTCTTCATAATACGGTAAGCAAAATGTAAGAAAAAGCGATTAAATTATACTTAGCGCAAGTCGAACAAAACCTTATGACCTTTGTTGCGCATAGAACTATCCACTAACCAAATGCTGGCGTTAAAAATAGCGTGGATTTCTATCCATTAGACATGCAATCTCAAGGTGATTACAATGGAGAGACTACTTGACTGGAATATCTTTGATGGACTGATATTGTTACTAGTTAATCAGTCTGGGTAGAACCAAAGCACGTACAGTTTATTCGAGTCATTATCTGTCCAGGGTAAGCCAAAATTATGAGGTAAAGCCCATGTCCGTAACAAGGAAAACACGTCCCACAAAGCGGTTACATGAGGACGCCTAACTTTTCCTTGTTTTACGGGCATCCAAGTCTACGCACTGAATCTTAAATTACCAGCAGAGTGGTTTTCATGGAAACTTAGCCGATCCTAGAAATAACAAACTTCATGAGCTCTTAAAGTAGAGTGTTATACAATGTCTTCGTTCTAAAGTGTTTTCAATTTAAGAGCAAAACTACTTAGTTATGCCAGTGGAATACAACCACCTTTTCCAAGTTTAGATATTGTGCGCTTAAAATGACGGCAAAGTCAGGTGTTAGGTGAAAATTCCCGGAAAAATGGTATTTGAGAAAGGGGAGAGGGTTTTTTTGTTTATGCTTAGTACCTACTTTAGTTTGTCAAGTCGTAACAAACAGTTTTGATGAGTTCAAAGTTGAACGCGTGCTAAAATGTCCGAATTGCGCCAAAACATACAAACGTTGGCAACAGTGTTTTCTCTCTCGTCCGTTGTTTTCTCTTAATTAATCAACTTTTAAACCATAATAAAACCCAGTTTATAGCGTAACAAGGACTTTGAGAGAGCCATTGAAATACAGCCAAACTTGAGGTTTTTCGCTTGACATTTATAACAAGTGAAAGGCGTCAAGAGTAACCATTACGTGGCGAAACCCTGACAAGGAAGTGATAGAAGAGACAAAAAGCTACGCGAAGAAGGATTAATTCTCTTGACGTAGAGGAGTTATTTTTAGATGGGAAAGAGTTAAAAACGTGAGAAGGAATCATGGATCTGAACCTATTTACCCTCAGTGGAGCACTATCACGTTTTAGTCACTTTACATGTACGTGTTTCAACAAAGTAAAAAACTAAATGACCTTGTTTCCAACCTGGCAAAAGCAAAATACAAATTGGATCATTTGAAATAGTACTTAAGACAAACTAACACAACAGGTCCAAAACTGAGAAAGGGTCAGAAAAACAACGAGATCGTTTTTCACTGTATAAATTTTTGTTTGTCAAGATTATTTTCGTGAAAATTTTTGACATATTTCGCGTTCGTTTCTAACCCAAGGTTAAGATTTTTCGGCTCAGCTGGGGTGATTTTAGAGTACTAATAAACACGTCACGTTTAAAAATCAAACAATTCGTAAAAAAGTCACGAAGTTGCTGAACTAACCTAGTTTTATCCCTAGGGAATGATAACTCAAATGAATTTTTCTGTGGTAACTTTCATAAACGCAAACCTTAGAGAAGAAATTAATATTTCCACAGTTCGTGTCCTCTTTATCAACGATCAGTTGTCATGTACCTAACCTGATCATTTAGATAATTAACTAAACTCATTTGTTACTGAAGCATCAAAAGGTCTCTTTCGTTTATTCTCTTTCAAAAATTTTTACAAAAAAACCAAACATTTGGGCCTGAAACAATATTACTGAAATTAGGTCTATCAGAAAGTTTTGACCTTTCCATGTTACGTGCGTGCTTCACACAGGTACGTAATGCATGCAAATGTATATTTGGAAATTTTAGACAGTCTGTGAAGCACGGTTCTTCACTAAAAGAAAGCACTCTTAAAAACTACCCCCGGAAAATGAAATGAAAAAGTCTTGATACGTGGCAATTTATGATTTTTTAAAATGATTGCCCAGTTTAATATTGAAATCGACAAAAGCGAACTTAGTTGTCTGAAGAATTTCTGTCTATCTTAGAAATAGATGATAATTTGAGTTATTTATCATATCGTTTCCCTTTTATCTTATTTTCATGCACGAATTTTAGAGGTTTTTCATTTTATGTCCAGATTTTTAAGCTTAGAGACTGTTTACTTGAGAAATAAGTGAAAAGCAAATATTATTTAGCTTAGGGTTAATGTCTGAGCATGGGTTATGTAATCTAATTCCTAGAATCTTAGAGAATTTGATACTGCCTCCAAATACTGTTAGAAGTCTTTTTCCAGAGCATTTCATTGTAGACCCTAACGACTATTGGCGATAAATACGTTCGCTTTTACCAACCTAAAAGCATCAAAGGCTAGTTTATGATGCGTTACAGGCCCGATTTTTAAAAAAAACTGATGAAAAATGCATTGATCGCATTGTCAGTGTTAACAAATGTTACCTTTGACACTGGATTGCCGCAAAAGACGCACCGCCAAGAATGTATGTAAGAATGTGTGAAAGCATAATCAGTCAATCGTTAAGCATGCAAGAAATAAGCTCTTTTCTCAGGAGAGAGCAGAAGATATATTTCGAATAATAACCACATTTAGGATTCGGGCCAAATTTTACTTCCTAGTCTAACACTATTAGTGTAAGGCGCTGATCATAACTGACTGACTCCCAGTGATTCCCATAATATATCATATTCCTCACTGAGACCAAAAAAGTAAAACTCTGAAACAAAAATCAAACGCTAGACACTTGTCTTTGATTACTATTGGCATAAAAATCTCACGATATTTTCGCCTCTTTGGAAAACTTTAAACTTACCAAACTCATATAACTATATTTCAAGGCTCTTAAAACCCTTGATTTTTTTCTCAGTGAATAAGTGCTGGGGCATTAAATCGTTATATTCGCCTCCGAAATGAAGTTCTGTCCTTACGGGTGCACCTCGGAAAAACCTTTTAGCGAGTTCTGGGCATGACTCGACAAAACGTGTTTTCCTCTCTTTAATTTAAATTTATTTATATTTAGCCTTTCGTCATATACATGATATTGATCTGTGACATTTTAAATTTTTTGGGGCGTGCGCAAAGTCCAAGAAGAACAATTTTTACTATCGTCAGTCTGGTCACGTAATTCGTTTGGCTATAACACCGTGAACAAATTTTGAAAAATCAATTGCTTCAACTTTTTGAAAATTATATTTGCAATTCGCCTGAAATCTTCTCCAACCAAATTCCTTGTAAGCAAATTCTTGCTTCTTTCCTTTCCTCTTATTCCATTCTCAGAAGTTAAAAACAATTTACCTGGCAGCGATTCAAAGTAAACTCTTCAGTGCCCTGACATGGTATATCAAATTTGGTATATTCAGATATTTTGCTGCTCCGAACGCCATTAGGCGGAAAAGTGTCTAAATCAAACCGCAAATAAATATCTACAAGCACGAAAATTAGATATATTAAAGAAGAGACGCCCATGTCAACGCAAATTATAACGTTTGTACGCCAAAGATAGTGGCAGAGTTTTTAGGAAGCACAATAATAGATTGTTAATACGTTATTTGCGGTCAGGCGTGCGTCAATGACATCAGCAGTCAGTAAGCATGGGTAACCATGTTTTACGCAGGTGGGCCTTAAGTATTCAATAATACCCAAATGATATGGATTCAAATCAGAGCGGCGTTCTGCAAAGCATCGCACTGATGTTATTATAAACCATCTAACAAAGCTCGCTTGCACGTGTGAATGGGGCAGACCGAAGAAGGCAGTCAAAATGTATCTCCAATTAATGGTGGTTTGTTTTGTATATTTTAAACATCTAGTCTAAGTTTTTGAGGTTTGTTACTTGCAGTCTCCGATAGTCGTATAAATTCGTTTTTCCGTCTCTTTCGAGTTGAATTGAAAGTATTTAGTCCAACTTTTGCATTGTACAAGAACTCACTCGGTATACCGTGAAGTAGCTAGCATTGTGTCACCAGAATTTTTGGTCAGTAGTTTCCCGCCACGAATGTTCTGCTCAGCTGGCAACCCATGGCGAAATTAGCGAGAAGTATTTTAGGAGCAATTTTTAGCTGAATGTAGAAAGAAATCCGAGATAGCTTCGTTTAGCTTTACTTCGTGTCACCATCGGTCCAAAAAAATCGAGTCTATTTCTCAACCAATCAGGTGCAAAACTAAAGCCAATGGCGACTTAGTCACCCGCGTGTTCCCGCGCTTCAGGAAATTCTCTTGTTTTACGTTCTTCTTTAATTTCACAATGGCTTCTTGAAATATTTCCTTTATAAGGATTGACTATTGGGATTTGTTTATCTTTTGGTTAAGATTTTACCACGGTCAATTATTATAAAGCTTTTTAATTAAACCATGGGTTTCCCACTGCTAGCTAGTGAAAGCTCTGTAATTAAACCATGGGTTTCCCACAGCTTCAACATGAGAAAAAAGACTATAAAATCATAGTTTGATGAAATACGAAAAATCCAAACTGGTGAAACTGAATCATGAAGAAACGAGGATGCTCAAAGGTATAAGATATTGACACAGATGATGAATCACAAAACTTTCAAATTGGTGCCTAAATTTACGTCAAGATGCACGAAATTTCGACCCAATTTCTTGTGGACAGAAATGAGCTTAGGACGCAGTCAAGTGTATACAGCCACGCGGTAAATCGCGAACTCATACACGGTGGTTTTCCTTTAATAATCTTTCACTTCAATTCACTGCGAGTCTACGAGTTTTTTCGCCGACATCGAAAAATCCGTGTATTTTGTTTCTGAAGCTTAAGAAATTAATTCCTGGTAGAATGAGTTTTTCAGGAATCCTTCAACACTAGGAGTTTCCCTAGTATAATTGTAGAAAAGCCGCTTAGTTTTTCTTCGCACTTCCGTGCGAATTTTGCAACGAAATCTTCGCGCAAGAACGATTCGAACTGCTTCTCGCCAGCTAATTATTATAAAGAGCTTAAATATTTTAAGTTCTTCACTTTTTGGTTCATCATTGCCTTTTATGGTTCTCTTTTTTTCATTTATAGCTGAACCAATGTTTGTAACCTCCTTAAGTTTACTGTAACTTTGCACAGCACGGAACAGTTCGATTGAAAATTAAAGATCGTGTCTCACAAAGCTTATTTAAGCTGATTACCATAAGATGAATGCACCTACAGCTAGAAAGCTTTGCTGCATTATCGTGGCTTAGGCTAAATTCCTCTTAAACAGATGCCTTAACCCCTTTGACGCATACTGTTAGCAAAGATCGCTAGGCAAAAATTAATTAATCACTAAGATTGATTCATGCTTACCTGAACTGAGTGCGCTTGATACGAAAACGTTGCAACTCTGACTGTTTTGATCAGAGATGCTCATATTTATACACTCATAATAGAGATACTTATCAAAAGGCCCACTTAAAATGTAACGTTTTTAGTTCATTAGATAACGTCAGGCTTCCCAAAGGACAATGAGAAGCTATGAGGCGATTTACGTTCGATGAGGTTTTACCGCGATTGTTCGCAAACCTCACAATACATTTGCGGACAGGACCACCGCTATGAAGTAATTAAATGAATTGTGTTTGAATCATTATTGCATGACTACATAGCTGAGCTTGGCTTGTAATCAAAAAGTGACGCAAGAGCTTTTAATTCGCCGATCACTCAGCTTCACTTGAAAACTGTGCGCCAGCTTGGCTCAATTGAAAGTTCCGGCAATAAATCAAACCGCTCCAAAACAGTTACAAATGATTGTGTTTAGACACGCGACTTGCGGCTTTTCACCATTTTAAGCGAGCGAACATGAAATTAGACACAAATGGAAATTGGGCATAATTTGCGGTTTTCTTTTCTTCCATCGTATGGAGAGGGAAGTTCTTGGCGGGTGCACCTCAACTCTAAAACTTAAATCGGAACTCACGAACACGACATATTTTTGAGCAAAAGAGATCATAAATCAAGACAGAATCTTCTTTCCCGTTTCCGTCAGAGAGATGATAACGTGAGAATTCCAATTTCAAGCCCCTCTTTCTGTTATTATTTTGATGTAGAACAAAGCAGTATGTATGGAAGACAAATTAAAGTCACAAAAGTTTAGATGTATTTTTCTTTTCGAGGCTTGGCTTTTAAGACTTGGAAAGGGACAATTGCAACCCTTCAAAAACCAAGATTGCTTGAGGTAGAGACGAATTTTAATCTGGACAAAGTTAAAAGTTAGTACAGAATTTTTTTAAGATAAATGACTTAATCTCAGTGTATTGTAACAATTTTAAGATGTGTGTTAGCTGCACTTATTCAATGAAGATGATTAATAGAAGAGAAAGGAAGAAGGTAAAAGCTAGAATTTTAGTTTATTTGAGATAGAGGAATCAAAGACGAGTAACACTACTAAAATTTGAGTAGCCCAAAATTTGGACTTTGTCACATTCTGTACGCACCACTGAACGCGCTCATGCTGTTGTAGATAACACTAGAAAATTGCCTTGCGGTTTTTAATTTGTTTACCGCGTTCACATTGGCAACATTTATTTTCGTTGAAAACTAAAGACTACATCTGAAGATACATATGTAGAAATTTAAACTTGTGCAGCTGGGGAATTTAAAACACACTTGATGCAAGGTGAAAACTCTTTCACTGAAAACTGACTGGGTAGACATTTAACGAGTAGCCAGAATTTAATTGCATGTATGACGAAGCATTATTTGTAAACGAGGCGGAAATAGCGGCAGGGGAGAATCAAACTCGATACAGATGTACGCAGAAGAACTCTGGATAAATTGAAGTGCGAAAGCTACTTACCGGAGGATAAGGAAGGGGAAGTGTTTTTTTTCCGGTTTTCTTTGAGGTCTGGTGTCTTGTAATCTGTTCTCATAAGGAAATAATAACTTGAACATCTCAACTAAAAAGTCTAGCCTTTCTTTGTCCCACTGCTAAATGTTCTTATGGATGAGAGGAAATTGCGGTTTGGGTTTACGTTGTCAAATATTGTATTAAGACAAAGCCTCGATGAGAGAGAGAGCCATCTTTTCAAACACAATGAAGCTGTGTTCTTTCAAACCTCAACATGAAATACCATCAGATTTGCCTGCAAGACGCATGGCAGTTATTCTGTAAGACACTTGATTTATCGAGCCACGAAAACATTTTTAGCGCCTCGATTATAAGATTATACTGTTTTTTTTAAGCTCCGTAGTGCACGTGGAGAGGCAAAGATGAATCGGATATTATACGGGGTGATAAATGACCCCGAAGAAAATTCTTGCACGTTTGGGTGGTCTGATAAGTGTGAGTTTGTTTAAGGTATTTTCCTTATCCTTTTACCCTTAGGACCGATTTATCTTTAAAACCCTATTTATCTTGTCGCCGGTGTCATGTTTTTATAGCGGGAAACTTCCACGTGCAAAGGATTGAATTTGCTCTCGCAAGGTCATACGACTATTTATTTACCCGGCATGTCAAAGATCGCTTTGGCACGTAAAATCGTTTCAAAGAGTGAAAACTGACTTCAAAAAACTACTTCTAATCCTCAGAGTGTTTTGGTAACCTGTTGCTAAGGCGTGGGTTGATTTTCAGAGAAGTATGATTCACGTCAATAAAAGCAAAAAGCGTAGGCCAATTTCATGGCCAATTTTTATGCCGAAAACAGAAGAACTCTTGTTCATAGTGGTATTTAGAGAGTTCGTGGAAATATTTCAAAACCGCACTCCAGTTATTTGAATTGGATCACTTTCAATCGGAAAACTAATATGCAGAGGTATTTTTGGAAAAGTGTTGCCACTTTCTTTGCAATTTTGTACGTGACCCCTTAGGAAGTTGGTATCTCCAGCATGTAAACCGCATTTCTGTTATGTCTGGGTTTTTGCGGGACACTTAAATACTAACAGCTGGAGCGTGTAATTGTCTGCTAGACTCAAACGGACACGCTCCGCGTCTTTCATCAAAAGTGATCCGAACTAAGTGTTAAAATGGTTGCGTGTGTTTTGAAAATGGTTTAATCTCGCGGGTTACAAATCTGGCGCCCATTTTGAGCTGAGCCGTGAATATTTATTTTGGCATACTTCTTGGAATGATTTTGGCTTGCTGCTGTTCATACTTAGAACGTTTGTCGCGTAATTGTGACATGCGAACTCAAGAAATAAGAAGAAAAAAAAAAGGGTTAGCGATAACAAAAATAAACTCTCGCCAAGCCGCTAAGATCACGCTACTTCACGTGAGCTAATTAACGCATGAGTTCCTCAGTGCTTCGTTCTCACGGAAGTTGAGAATATTGCGAAAGATTTTGCAGGTGTTTTGCCAATTTCATGAAAGCTGTCTTTGTTATATGAACAAATCGGCGCGATCTAACACTTGACTGTAAATCTCGAAGTATTTTTATCACCGGCACGTGTGTTATGGATGATAGACCTTCAAGGTGAAAGCGCTTTTGTGTTCCTTCGTATCATCTCACATTGTTGCTTTTGAGAATGATCAGAATGCAAATTAAATCAGGTTTTTTTTTTGCACACCGCAAACACAAAAACGAGTTCATGTAACAGCCACAAATGGGCCTCCTAGTGATATCAAACATCGAAGAATTGCAACTGTACGTTGAAATTTCGCGGCAATTTACCACAATTTAAGGCAAAACATGAATTAGGGGTTTCCGCGCTTTTCTTTAACTTTCTAGGAAAAGAGGTCTCCCTAATTAGAACAGATTAAATCGAATCGACCCTCAAACCATCCAACTCCAGAATTTTTTTTAGTTCGAATAAGATTTGTTGTAGACCATGTTATGTTTGAGTTTGTGTAAGAAACAAACTTTACGAATAGAGCCTCAGTTTGGTTAATTTGCCAGAAACAGAGTCCGAGTTGCACCCGGAGGTTGGGTCCTAGCAGTACACCCCACTTGAATCCCCCTTTCCCAGGGAGGTTTTAAAACCTTAGATGAATACGTTCAACTTAGTCATAGCTTTCGCTAAGCACCTCTGAAAATTTAACTTCAACATGCGACCGACATCGGTCTTAGGCGACCGACAAAAAGAATTGATAACATCCTTATCGTGTTGAAACACTATTGAGCGAAAACCTTCAATTTTTATTTAGCGAAATATGCAAGCATCTTTGCTCATGGATTTCGCGCGAAAAGAAGTCATTGTAAAAATGCAAAACAGAGGAGCGAAGTTACGGTTTGAGTTAGGGATTCGTTTTTCTTCTATCGGTCTTCTTTGTTTACTGATCGGTTTATTTTAAATTCTTCAAATTGAAGAAACGTTATAAGAAACAAAACGCTGTGGTCTAAGATCGATTCTCCTAAACTGTTCACACACGCGCACTTTTATAAGTCAATTAGTTGCTTCGTGACAATTTAAACTTGCACGAATTAATAGTTTCCGGCCAAGTTTTGTAAGTTCTTAAAACTAGTGTGCGCCAAGCGGTTTTACATATGACAGAAGAAAGTCTCAAATACTTAATTCAGGAAATAAACTTCGCGCGAAATCTGGTGAAAAAAAAAAGCAAATATCTTGTTTGGGTGGCTTGCTCCAAGCAAGCTGGAAATTGTCTATCAAACGATTGCTATATTTGAATATAGAGGTAAGTTTCTAAAGTACCTGTGATATATGCTGTATCATGATTAGTGGGGGGTATGAGTAGACAATTTGGTGTTATCACCTGAGTTGATGATACAAATTGGTCTCCGGAAAACAGTCTCTATAGCGAACGTTCGAGCGTTAGCCCCTCTTCAGAAAGAATTACCTCGGCGATTCTAATTTACTACTTGAGTAACTTTGAGCATGTTTTCATTACTGATTCCTCTTCGCTGTCAATCTATCTTCAATTCTATGAACTTCTTACCTCACTACCGCAATCTCAAATCGAGAGACTTCAAAGCCAACCAAGCTTTCGCCAACTTGACTAATCAAGGTCGTGAGTCAACTAAACGCGGCAACTTATGTGCCGGCTTTTATAGAGAAAATATAGCTATTTATAGACTTGTTTTTGAGCCGAATCGCACAGCCAAGTGCTTTATTGCCACCATTTTTTTAGACACTAGTTTTAAAGATACATGTCAGATAAAATGGGACGGGGAAAATAGTAAATAGCTAAGCTTCTTTCGATAAGTATAATTCTTTTCTCGATCTCCTGCGCGACATTTCAAATCACAAATTTAAAAACCTCTTGATCAAAAATCACTGAAGTACAGCGAATCCAATTTCCATAGTTTACTTCTCATACAAGTGCCACAAAAGCTGTTCCTAAAAATAATTCCAATAACACCCACCATCATGGAAAAAACAAAGAGTAAATAAGGCTATAAAGGATTAAAAGTTATAAAAAGATCGCGTAAAATTTGATTATTGCTATTAATCAGCGCTTAATTTAGCGAGAATGGTGAAGAGGGGTGCGTGTGCTCTAAGAGGGTTAAACCCGTTTTATCTGTTGTGTTTCCTTAAATAGACTGAATTTAATTAAATATTGGAATGATTCAATTGTTCACGCTTCCAGTTCTGACCAAGTTCAAAATTCTTGAAGGTCACCTTTCACGTTGAAAACTTCTCGAATGAAGTTTGTGATAGACTAATTTCCGGCAAATATAACGTGCATTTAAAACAATTATTGCTGAGGGAAATTGGCGCTTAAGAGAGTAATATCGAATTTTGCTTTTGAATAACTTGCGAGAAATATATAGCAAGCTGATACATGAAAGAGTTTCAAATGAGTGTTTCCAAACAAGGTTAGCATTTATATTTCTTTAAGAGAAACATGCATCAACACAATCGCACTGATACCCCGTTTATCATAAACGCATAATAGAGCGAAAAAAAACCACACAATATCAGGCAATCGATTTCCAGAGAGATCTCATAAACAAAAGTCGATTTATCCTGTGAAATGTAGCTTCCGAGCAGGCTGTCATTAGGGACCAGTCAGCCAAGAAGCCATTAGCGGTCAAGAAGGCTAGACCGAGGAGACGTCGATTAAAAAAATGAATTTCTATCTTTAGATGGCTGGATGTGTTACGACGCCACACCTGAACTTCAGTATAACGTATTTAATTAAGCAGCTTTGAGTTACAAATGGAAATTAAATTAATTTGCAGTCACAGACGACGCATGTTTTGGTGATTTCACGTTGTTGTTTTGCAAAGGTACAAAGCTATAAAACGCACGTGCTGAGCTTTTGTTCTACCCATTAGAACTTTTAATTTGCCACGTCCTCGTTGCTGTCGTCGTCGTGGTTCGCTTAAGGTCCTAAATGTTATTAGAGCTGCCGGACGCGCGTTTTAACGCCGCTGGAAGTCCGGGAGAGGTTTTGCCGGTGGTCAAACAGTACAAGACCTCATACTTTCGCGCGGGCGAGGAAATGCTCAGACCGAAGCGTTCATAATAAGAACCTACTCGTAGGCTTTGTGAAATGACTTCTTAACGGGAAATGGAACAAATAAACGCGCGAAGACGAAAATAGGCCCGGGAAGTGAGGCGAGTAGAGAGGGATCTGGTGATTGAGAACGTGATATGGACAGGCCTACGCAACTCCTTACAAGCCATTCTAGTATCACCTGCTCAAACGAAGATTTTTGGAATAGTGCCAACATCATTGAACGGAAGCCTCTTCCTACCCTGATCTGAAGTTTGTCTCCAGTATCTCTCTTGATGAAACAAAGTTTATAGGACCTTGGTGTCAAAAATTCTTCGCGTAAAGGATTCTGGCACCTTCAAATCTGGCTGAGTATAGCCTGGGGGAAAATCGAGTTTGATCTTCTGTTGAACGCCAGCGAAAAAGAGGAAATTTCAATTTTAGCCACCGACTCGCCTACACATCCCCGAGGACCGCCACCAAACGGAAAGAAACTAAAGGTGACCGGGCAAATGAGGTTTCCCTCGTCGTCCAAGAAGCGTCTGATCAAACGTGTCTTGGTCCTTCCAATGTTTCGGGTCATGAACATCCCTGAGGTCGAAATCACTTAGGAATTTTCTGGGATGTCTTAGTCTCTAAGTGTTGTGTCGCTGAGCACTCGATGAGGAAAAGTGACGAAGACGCGTGAGCTATTGCGCATGATCTCCATCGTGGTGGCTTTCAGCCGGATATGGTAAACTTCTTTTGTCCTGCAAACAAGGCTGATGGTTAAGGCGTATGACGTCATCCAACTCCCTGTGTATTTCAGCTGGGACATCTAGGAAGGACGCTAAATAAAGAAGTGACCAGATCAAAACTCTGTGCTTGTATTCGTCCCAGCAAGTAAGAGATCTGACAACGTGTACATGGCGAATGGTTCCTTCTTCGCACGTCTGTCTGTGTTCGTGGATGCAAGGCTAGAGAAGCTTCTTTGTTAGATCGTAGCCGAACTTTTAAGGCGTTTGTGAATGCTCAGCGGAAGATATTTCATGAATGAAAATGTATCGAGCCAACTTGTACAAAATGCATAGCTAGTCTCTTCAACCGGCTTGTCGAATTTCCTCAAGAACTCGTTCTCCTTAATGAAGTGTTTGTTAAAAAAACGAGAAGACAATGTTCTTTACTCATCGAAGAATACTCTTCGTTGGATTAGTAGGGACACCTTATGACTCGCTTAAGAAACCGAACAGGTCATCGACTTCACGTTGGGATTTTTCTTCCAGATTTTGCACGCCGCTTCCAATCATTCAAAGAGCTGAATGAGATATCTTTCGTAACAGCTTCCAGCAACGGCCCATAGAATCGAACATTTTGTGTTCCAGCTAGTGAAGATGTTTCCTTTACGAACGAGGGCATCCCAAGATAACTCGATATCATATAATAACAAAAAATCTTTTACCTAGGCATGAAATCATGTAAAACTCACCGTATTGTCTTGCCAGGCTCCTGATGATCACGGGGTTGAACTCCTTCATCTCCAAGGTAAAGGGCACGCTTCAGGAGAAAGTGGTACTTTCGCTCAGACCAGTGGCGCATCACTGTAAGATACAGTAGACTTGAAATGATGAAGATAATCAGTGCTTTCCAAAGCATGGCAACAAGATTAATTCATGTAGCTGAAAGAGAAATAAAAATAAAGTGTCCGGTTAATTTTTTATGTTTATTTTTGTATGTTTGTCTTCTTTTCAGCTGTTATTCAGTGAAAAGAATTACTTTCCTTCAGTTCTCTAATATGAAATAATACTCCTTTACGAAGGCTATAATGTACTAACAGTTTGACTCATTTTACTTAAGTTTCCCGAGGAAGCCATTCTTTTTAAATGACAAGTTCTTGGAGTAATAAGGACAAGAGCTGCTTAAGAAATTATGAGAGTTGTTGAATCCCTCAGAGTCAAACCTTGGGCATGCGAAAGGGGATCAATTTGGCCGCCCGCGCGTCCATTTCCCGCGCAAAATTTCAAAGACAAGCATATGAGAAAAACGGAAAACAAACAAAACGCTTATAAAAACCTGCTAATGAAAAATGAGTGGAGAAAAGGAAAACTCAAGAATTATCGAAGACAAAGCTTAGTATTCAAATACAAGTATCCTGTTGATTTACCAGTCTGTTTTGTAAGAGGGTGAGAGGGTTTTTTCTCGCGATGCGAGATTACGTGCTTTTAATTTTGGTGACCGAAGAAAACACAAAACTAAAACCTTGTGAACTGTGAAAATTTTCTTTTTTCGTGGTACGAAAACCATAATTTTTTTAATCCGATTTTTCGTAATGCGTTACATCTACTTCTTGATGACCGCGATGTGTGGTTCTTTGCACTCGAGCGAGAAACTTGGCTCTGACAGCCTGAAAGGACGCCACCCAGTCTATACGACGTTAATACATGCGTGCTCGTTTGAATTCTGTTTATTACCTACTTTCCTGCGTGTACAAGGGTTTGAAGACATGATAACATTTTTGTAAGGCTCTTTAATTTTGATAATAATCCGGAAAAATTCAAAAGCATCAAACTGAAAGTAACGATCAACCAACATGCCACCGTTGATAGTGCTTTGCGCATTCGTGTCACGTACCATCTTAACGCGTTTCTTGGCAGCTTCGAATTGATCGACGCATTACCAATATGAATTTCAACCATCTCGTAGCGTAAAAATTTGCTCCCGCGAAGCACAAATCACAGCAATTCGCGAAACCCAAGCCAGCAAGATTTTTGAGCTAGTCGGTACAGAGTAGATGAATGGAAAATATCATTATGTAAGATTTGCCTCCAAGGTCAAACATAATTCGCGAATGTGAATTTTTCCATGAGAGACTGCTCCTCTGGAAATTTGAAAATTAAATCAAACGAACAGACAAAGTTATCCAAAATACCTTGACCTGAAGATCTTTAAACACAAGAGCGTACTGTAGTGAAGTAGTGTAGGGTGGGGGAAGGGGGGTTCCTTACCTCGATGAGTCAAAAAAGTTTAAAACTGAATTGGGGAAGCGGTCAATCTCTACTTGCGCTGACTTCGATAAGTTTCTTTCGCAAATGTGCCGACTGACATCCTTGGAAAACGCCGTGGAAAGCATGAGACAAATGTGAATGCGAGAGGAACGTTTTAGATCTGTCTTCAGGTGATATCCAAGACTTCTTTTAAAATAGGGTGAAATTAACTATACTGGCTGATGTAATTTGAGGCAGAATTCTATAGTCAGAGTGTCGGTCATATATAATGCTGCTGCCACAATGAACAAACTTCTAAAAAGTTCCTTGATGTTACTGTTCAACAAAAGACAAATTCTGTAGCCTGAGAACTGTCAACAGCTGTCTGTATTGCTTACCTGCACTGTGGGAATTTTATCCAGATTAATGATACGTTGTGAAGTTCGGTAAGCCTTTTATTTTTAGCAAGTTTGACCTGTTTTAAGAAGTGGTGTGAATGGAAGGGGAGGTTGAGGGTCCTAGGAGCTTTTATATTATATTGAGTTATTACCTTAAAAACAATATTTAAATTCTGAGCATGATTTTCGGCATAATGCCATTTTTTTCGGGGGTGACGCTCTAAACCATAATGCTCAAGCTTTCGAGGATAATATAGATGACCCCAGTTCTTGCGACTATCGTGTCAAAAATTTGCATTTCAGCACGCGTGATAGTGCACATGCTTCTTCTTATCAGCTAATCATAACCGACAATTTATCATTATTAAATAAAATTCTGAGAGAGACTGCACTTCTAAGAACTTGAGTTTCACCGTCATAATAACTTGAAATCCATACACTTATGTCGATTCCGACAGAAGTTACGTAATTTCAAATCCTTCCATCAATTTGGCGTCAACTTAAATAAGTTTAGAGAGCATATTTAGAGATCAATAATAATCATGTCAGATTTCAGATACAAATTCACTCACCTCGTAGTTAAAAAAGGATAGCATATAGTATCGCGGCGAACAGATGCGTGTTGAATGCTCGCTCGAGTTTACTCGATCGGTCCCTGATCACTTGCTCAGTGCACGGATTCAAGAATCTGTTTACAGCTGTTGTTTACCAGCAAATGACAAGTCTCTTATGAACAACGGTATGTTAACCACGTGATTATCTGGATAAATGTGATTTCCCTTTCTGATAAAATTAGGATGACACGTGAACAAGAGTGAGGTTACCACGTGGGCATGTGTAATTCGCAATCTGATTGCGTTGCATCATGGTCGTAAAAGAAAAAATGAAGTCATTTGCATCCTGTTGCGGTCGAGTGAACATCTTTGGTGGCAGCGAGAATAGCATCAATATGTAAGAGGGATGTTGCCGTTCCTTTGAAAGTTGTAAAAGCGTACGCGTCGACAGGCCTGTGCGACTCCCGCCATTCCTCCGTGTCGAATTCGTCCTTAGGAGGCAACTGACGAGAATCAGGAAGAATCTAATCTGCAGTCTGCCTTAGAAAGAAAATTACACAAATGGAAGCAGTTACACACAGACGATGGCAGTAAGAATAATATCAAAGTTAGAAATTACATTCCCAGACGCGAGTTACTTGACAGGGAATCAACCCTTGACATTCAAACACATAACAAAGAGACATACACCTCCTAATACACAAAGCTCTTTTTCGTGTTAGGGGTAAATGAAGATTCTTGAAAGGAGAAGCGCCTCCTAAGAACGAATTCATCAAGCTCCATGTTTGATAAAAACGTACAGAGTTTCAAAATACGCTTAAAGAATAGAAGATACCCAAATGAAGTTTTGAGAAACGTATCTCTGGAGTTATTTTCTATAGTAGAGAAAGGTTACTTAAAACGGTATAATTTTAACGGAATGTTCAGTTAAAATCTGCCACGTAAAATGGAGTCTGGAAGCGCATTCAAATCTGGCTGGGTTGATCCTTCTGAAAAAGGCCAGCTAAAAAGAGGAAATTTGAATTTTAGCCGACAACTGGCCTATACATCCCCGAGGACCGGCACTAAACGGAATGGAACCAAAGGTAACTGTGTAAACGAAGTTTCCGTCGTCGTCCAAGAACTGCGTTAAGTCAAACGTGTCTAGGTCTTTCCAATGTTTTGGGTCTTGATGAACAACAAGGAGGTCGAAAATCACTTGAGAATTTTCTGGGACGTCGTACCTTCCAAGTGTTGTGTCGCTGAACACTCGATGAGGCCGAGTGGCGTAAACCCGAGAGCTATGGCGCGATATCTCCATCGTGGTGGTCTCTAGATATGGTAAACTGCCTTTGTCCTGCAAGCGAGGCTGACAGTTAGAGTCTATGACGTCATCCAGCTGACTATGTATCTTCCCTTGGACATCTAAGAAGGAGGTTAGACACGTCACGCGCCACTCGGTCAGGTTGATGAATGAACGGCAAAGCCTTCACGATTCTCAATACAAGTTGTTTGTAGGAGCTTTCTCGAATTAGGGCGGCTAAAACACTAAACAATCCGTATCGCTGACACACAGTGAGGTTCAAACTTTCCTAGACGGGGAAGAAAACCAATATACTAAAAGAAAAACCGAAAGTTACGTATTCAGTGGCTTTGGTGTTAGCATTTCTCTCGTCTGAGAATGAAAATCGACAACTGGAAGATTTGCCACTAGCCGATTTTGGCCGTGTACCTGAAAGACTTCTTCTGTCGGTAAGGACAAATAAGAATTTTGTAAATTGAAAATTACGACCATTGCTGTTCTTGTAATCATCATTCAACGCACTTTTGCATCTTAGGAGTTAGCGCCAACGCACTCTACGATTGTTATTCGGGGTTTGTCGATTCATTTCTTTTCATTCGTAAATGAAGTCGGCTTTTCTTCTCAATAAAGGGCTATTGTATTTATATGATAAACAAAATAGTACATGGTTGCTTGTAGATATGGAATTTCTCTTCTCGTGTTCAACTTGACATCTCACTCGTCGCTGTGCTCACTCGTGAGCTTTCGAGTTAAACACTCGAAGAGAAATTCCATATCTACGCGCACCAATGTATTATTCTCTATTTATCAACTGAGTTGAAAACGCAAATTTGCCACCGTAGAGAGTTGAACGGTTGACGTTTCGAGCGTTGGCTCTTGGTCAGAGCGAATGACGCAGGGCTAACGCTCGAAACGTCAGCCTTCAATCTCTTTACGGTAGCCAGTTTACGTTTTCAACTAAGTTGATAACACTAAATTACCCTGTCACATCAAAGATGTCGGGATATTTCCGAAGACGTAACGAATAAGTGATACAGTGTCCCTTGGAAGGTCGTGTTCAGTTCCCAAAACGCGTAACACTTGCATGAACAAGAAGGCGATCAACTTGAGGATGGGAGACCTTTTATTGCAGTTGAGATTAACAAATCAAATTTCAGGAACCCTGGCGTCGCATTCATAACAGTTCTCTTCGCTAAAGGACACGGTTTAAGAAATAAGGAATTGGCGTTTTCATGATTTCAATAGTATGAATTGTCCTAAACTTGAACTGTATCATAAAAATACAAAGTCACAATAATGACTTTGAATTAAACTTGGCTCTTGAATTTCCCTCGGATCTAGTCTTTGTAAGAATCAAACAACTTGGAAAATGTAAAACGTCCATTCCCTTCCCCCCCCCCCCGCCCTTGAAATTTTACATGCAGTTAGAATGCGAAAAAAATGCCAAGTGTTCAATTGATTTATCGCAATTTTGCTATCACCGTTTATGTTGCTATCGCCAGTTACAAGCTGAGCCAAAGTTGCATTTCATTGTCTCTCAGTCACAGACAGTTTATAGGGACTGGGTGTCAAGACACCCCGTGGTATCGGGTCCACTGGCGGTTCCAAATCTGGCTGGGAGGAGTCTGGGGGAAACTCAAATTTAAAACGCTGAAGAAGGCCAGCTAGAAATAAAAACGACTCTATTCTAGCCAAGGACTGACCCACACAACCACGAGGACCGCCACCAAATGGAATGAAACTGAGGGTGGCCGGGCAAATGAAGTTGCCTTCCTCGTCCAAGAAACGCGTTGGGTCAAATGCGTCAGGCTCCTTCCAATGTTACGGGTCGTGATGAATAGCTCTGAGGTCGAAAATCACTTGAGAATTTTCTGGAATGTCGTGATTTCCAAGGGTTGTGTCGCTTCGCACCCGATGAGGGATGCTAACATGGGCAAAAGAGCTATGACGTATGATCTCCGAGATGGTGGCCTCCAAATATGGCAAACTGCCTCTATCTTGCAAGCGAGGTAGACGGTCGCGGCCTATGACGTCATCGAGCTGCTGATGTATCTTCGCTTGGACATCTGGGAAGGACGCCAAATAAAGAAGAGACCAGGTCAAAAACTCTGTGCTTGTGTCTGAGCCAGCGATAGCAAGATCTGACAGCGTTTCCATAATCAAAGTTTCATTCAACATGCCTCTCACTTTGGAATCTTCCCGTTCCGCCTGGTACTTTGCCTTAAAAAGGGCATCTGTGATGTCCCGGATGACACCCTCTTCATACGTCTGTTTGTGCTTTAGGACGAAAGGCCAGAGAAGTTTTTTTTTCAGGCTGTAGGCACTTTGAATGCGTTTATGAATGCTCAGCGGAAGATATTTCATGAAAGGAAACATGTCAAGCAACGTACCAACTCCTTGAAGACGCATGTAATCTTCGTTCAACTTTTGGAATTCTTCCACATGCTCGTCCTCCGCCGTGAACCGCGTGTCAAAAAGGCACGAAAATATCACATTTGTCACTCCGTGGGCGAGACGTTTCTTTGGATTGAAAGGGACACCTTGTGACTCTCTTAGATGAAGGCATATATCAGCCACCTCACGTTGAACTTTTTCCTCCAGGTTTTGCACACCGCTTCCAAACATTCGAAGAGCTGAATGGGTGACTTTTCGTAACAGCTTCCAGCGCGGTCCATAATCACTGAAAACGATGGATGCTCCATCTGGTTGTAGGCCTTCATTGATAAAAAATTTTGCCCTTCCTGCGAATATGTTTCCTCTGCGAATAAGGGCATCCCACGCCAACTCAATATCAGTAACAAAAAACATCTTCTGCCTCATTACTGTCATCATGTAAATCTTACCATATTGTCTCGCGAACTTTTGCATGGTCACGTGGTTGAATTTTGCCATGTCTAGCAGGTTACCGATCAGAGGTAACCGGCGCGGTCCTGGAGGAAAGCAGTACTTTCGTTTTGACCAGCGGCTCACCGCAAAAAGATACACCACACTGGAAATTGCAATGAGAATCAATGCTTCCCAATACATGTCAGTGGTATTATTTCAGCTGAAATTGAAAGATTTTCAAAATTTTCAAATCACAGAGCGGTAGAAGAGAAGTATAAAAGTACAGTCGACTCTTGCCCTGCAGACACCCCGCCACTGCGGATAAGAGCCAGACCCCCGGCGAAACGCTCAAAGAAATGACTGAAACAACTCCCGTTATTACGGACTCTCCTCATTACAAAAATGCAGACACTTTCATGCCACCCCAGTCGTGAAATTTCACTTATTTTTTTCTCGTTATAGATCATTCTTGCTCATTCCTTGTTTCGGTAAAAACAAGTCGAGTTAATTTTCCCAGGTAAACGATGTGTCTAGATGTCCTGCAGCCAGACAGGTTTTTGACAAGACTCCATATCCGGTAGTCGAAAATATTTAGTTATTTCAAGTCATACTATCAAATACATTTTAAGATAGCTGGACGCGCTACGATTTCCACCGCAGAACTTTGCATAAGCTCAGCTCTTTGTGTTCATTAAGACTGACTTAGTTTCTAAATCAGTGACTTAGAGGCTTGTTGCAAGCTCATAAATACTCCGTGTTCGGCAGTCGACAGTTTTCCTCAATTTCAAGTTTTACTGCGCAATTAAGTTCGAATTATAATACGCAAGACCGTTTTGTTTACGTCGCTAATAAATTCACGATTCACTTGTTGTTTTCACAAATGTAAATCGGGTACAACTGTTTGCCGCAAGCTTCCAGACACGAACAAACAAAACAATTTCCGTGTCCGGCAGTCGAATGTTTTCCTCAATTTTAAGCTTTCCTCTCGACAGACTCGAAACACACCGTATTGGGCAATGCTATTATTGCTTACGTTGATAATAAATTTGCGATTGCCGCTTTTCAGTATTACGAATGTAAATAGTAATTACTTCAGGACACGATTTCACAAATACTCCGAGTCCAGTTGTCAAATGTTTTCCTCGAAAGTAAGTGATTTAAACTATTCCATACTATGTAATTGATTTATTATTACCATTGAAATGTACGAGATTTTCTATTTTTGAAAGCGTTTATCGCTATTTCGCAGAGACAAATTTCGTCGTTGGCGTATATTTGACTCCATTGGAGACCTTTAGAGCGTAACTTGGTACTAAATGTCATATAATGCAACAATTAAGTGACAATTTTCATCATGCTTACCTTTCACGGAGACTTAATGGCTGAATTGGAAACAAAAAGTCTCGCTTTGGGCTGCTTTCGCACAGTCTGGAACGATTGA
This sequence comes from Pocillopora damicornis, assembly GCF_964200805.1. NCBI lineage: Eukaryota > Metazoa > Cnidaria > Anthozoa > Scleractinia > Pocilloporidae > Pocillopora > Pocillopora damicornis. The sequence goes on from NC_142677.1 coordinate 2,718,200, forward strand.
GCGCAAAGTACTAACAATTTTATACGCGAGACATGTATCAATCACGCATTGGTCATGTCGTTCACCGCTGGGAATAAATAAGAACGTTATTGTTTCCCTGGCCTCGCAGCGCAAACGGGTCACGACGGGCACATGCAACGAATTCTACCTCTCCCTAATCCTCATAATAAGTGTCCGCCGTGTGATAACAAACGGCTTGACGCAACACCAGGCCCAACACTGATTCAGGGGTCGCGGTTGCGCGACGGAACACTTACGTAATGATCTAGATAATAACTGCTAAGGACACCTACCGATTAGTAGAGAGCCAAAAGGTGAGGTATACCGTCTTTACTCTTTTTATAACCATAAACAACATTATCTCTGCTGAGAATAACTGCAAGGGTCATTGACTGACCATGAGGACGAACAATGAACTGTTTACGTGCACTCTGCGGTGACAAGACCAAGTTTCGCTCATCGCCGCTAAACGATGTCAATATTTTTTGACGATCTGGGGTTGAACTTTCCCCCCATAACCTTCGAAAAAAATAGATATTAGCCAAAAGAAATCATGAATATTTGGCCACAAAGCTTAAAGAAATGTGGATGGTTAATCACGGTTGTGGTTATTCTTCTCTATATATGTAGTCGTGACTAATGATCGCGTGTCGTTGCTAAAGCAAATCAGGCGTTTTGAAGATCGAACTAAGTGGCTCTATGGGAAAGTGATGCGAAATAGTAATCACTCGTAATACTAAAGCAAATACTTTGATCTCATGAAAGAGCACATTTTATTTTTTGATGCGAATTGATGCTAAAATTCTAGTTACTATTGAGGACGTGACTTGTTAGAGCCGAGATTCCATTCCTTCTTCTACTCGAACGGTTTACGTCATTAGTGATCCATGGTAAATTGCTCCACTCAGGGGTAAAGCTAACCTCTCCCCCCACCCTCCCCCGCAGAGTAGAGAAAAACTGCAAGACTGTAAAGCATTGAACGCATCAGATAATCAAACAATGCGCAAACAGGAACTTATGCGATCGATTTAATGAAAAAAGAATTTAATAGGACCCTGGAATGAGTCTGACACGAACGTGTTCATTCTAATTTTGTATTGCGTGACGGATATCATGCGTTACGGTATTATGCTATCATGTCATTTGATCGTTTCGTTTCAAATTTGATTGACAGCCTTAGCCACGCCTTTTGTTCTGGTATATGTTTTTCGACGATCTATGAAATAAAATGTTTGAACGAAACTTTGGCCTTTGTACGAATTATCACATGCTGCATTGAAGAAGAAACCCTCCAGTTCATAGCTGGCTGAGTAAAAAAAATTAAACGATAACATTTTATACTTAAAATAAAGGAACGATAATAGCTGCGAATAGAAAAGGTAAACCGAGACTGTAAAAGAAAAAGTCAGGTCCTACGCGCGCGCTTGTACCAATGCATACTTACTCTGTTGTATGTTAGTCCCAACAAAACTCAAGTAGATCTTTCTTCACTATTGTATGCTTTTGTTCTCATTTGTCTTGCAGTTCCAACATGATCTTGGAAGCCGTTATCTCCATTTTTCTCCTCTCATTGGGGTGGTGGTTCTTTCTTGCCCCTGCGACGCCCAAAAATCTTCCCCCGGGTCCCCGTCCGTACCCTGTGATAGGCAATTTGACTCAGTTGGTAGGAAAACCGATTCACTTGGCCGTGACTGACCTCGCAAAGGAATATGGGAAGATCCTCACGCTATACTTACCGGGAGGTCAGCGGTGTATCCTAATAAATTCCGTAGACCTAGCCCGTGAGGCCTTGCTGACCAAGAAGGATGATTTCGCTGGGAGGCCTCGAACATTCATCGGAGATTTTCTCACACGAGAAGCTAAGGACATTTTCTTTGCGGATTTCTCAAAAACCATGATTTTGCAACGGAAGCTGGTTCATTCTGCTCTACGCATGTACGGAAGCGGTCTCAAACAGCTAGAGGTGAGGATCTGCGATGAAGCAGGACGAATGTTAGATCGACTCTCCGCTCATCAAGGAAATGCGATCGATCCCAAAGATGACATCAGCCTAATGGTTTTAAACGTGATTTGCGCTGTTACTTATGGAGAAAGTTATGCACTCGACGACGATGAATTCCAGCGAATTATAAAGTATAACGATCACTTCATTCGCCTTTTCAAAGGTTTTAACATTCTCGAAATGCTTCCATGGCTGCGGTTTTTTCCAATTGAAGAAAGTCGAATCCTTAGAGAGGCAAAAGAATTAAGAGACGCAGTCTTAGATACCAAGTACCACGAACACAAAAAGAAGTTTGAAGAAAGTGCGAACAAAAAAGACATAAAAATCCAAGATTTGACCGATGCGCTCTTAAAAGCTTTTTACGAAGCGCAAGAAGAAGACGAAAAAATTTCGCAGGTACTGACGGAGGACCATTTGGTAATGATAATAAATGACGTATTCAACGCTGGCATTCAGTCCACTATAGCGACGTTGCTATGGTTACTAGCTTACATGGTTAATTACCCAGATATCCAATCGCGCGTCCATGCAGAATTGGATGATGTCATTGGTCGTGATCGAAAACCGCGACTCGAAGATCGAGGTCGTCTTCCTTATTTGGAAAGTACCGTGGCAGAAGTGCTGCGTATTGCAACCACCACCCCCTTATCGATCCCTCACAAGTCAACACGGAAGAGTTCCCTGGGGGGATATGACATCCCCAAGGATACAATGATGATGACAAATCTATGGGCGATTCATCACGATCCAAAGGAATGGGAAGATCCGGACGTGTTTAAACCCGAACGGTTTCTTGATGTTGAAGGAAACTTCTCGGTTTCAGGCCCCAATGGTTATCGAAGTTACCTGCCTTTCAGCGCCGGAAGAAGAGTGTGTTTAGGCGAGTCGCTGGCCAAGATAGAGCTGTTTCTAGTTACGTCCAGGCTTCTGCATCAGTTCAAGTTCGAGCCAGCACCAGAGGCACAGCTTCCCGAGCTTTCTGGTATCGTGGGAGTCGTGCTTGTTCCCGAATCTTACAAAATTTGCATAAAGAACCGGCACTAACTGACTTTGGTCAACCATGTTATAATACCTTGCCAATAGAACTGCAAGAACAAATTTCGCGTAACCTGGGTCATTGTAGCAAGAACTATTTGGTTTGTTTTTTTACTGGACCTTAATCACCGCTTTTAACAAAAGGCTTAGTGTTACGTTATATGTTCACGTTGAGGGCATAGAGTAATAATTTAACCCTCTACACCCTGACATTAGTATGTATATTATCCATGCAGTTTTTATACATGATACTGAAACATGGAGTCTTTGTTTAGCAATCAAGTGCTTCTTTTATTAGCGATAATCTCCTTCATTTATTACCTTAATGTTTGATTTAGCAGGGATATCGTAGGAAAAAAATTAGATGCTTGTAATTCTTAAAGGTTCATTGAAGTGTATCTTTTCTCTACATGTTTCTGATACTTTTGTACAGTGCAAACAAAGGTATCTATATCCACTTGGGTAAGATAAAGTAAGACACTCCTCTTGAAAAATACTTATACTGAACACAGTGCTATGTCTAGGGAGAGAGCATTCAGAACGCACTTGAAAAATACGAGTGTTGCAAAGACGAAACTCGAAATATAAAAAGCTTGGAAAAGAGTATGTCTCGTAGTAGATTCGTCAATAATTGTGAGAAGCTCATTATAAGCTCCTCCAGATTGCTTGGCTAAGGGTAAAATATGCCTTCTTATGTCTTGAATGTAACTGATATACTCCTTTTTATTTCGTGAAAGATCATCTAGAAGGCCTTGCACGTGATTAAGCTCTGCTTTCGAAAGGTCACGCAACAGATTCCACTGACTAATGAAGTAATGGGACAAGAATTTTTTGCTGTAAACCTCCCTCAGTTTGTTCACCATAAGTTCAAATAATGCGCCTAAGCGGCGATTGGCGAGGTCATGGTAATCAAGGCCGTTATCTGTCTCGGCAAGCCAAAGGAAAATTGTCTTTAAATAGTACGACGCTAAAATCTTTTTGTTTTCCAGTCTTGGTTTCAGATGTTTCTTGTAAGCATACCTCAACATGATGTAACACAGTTTTAAAGCGTGTTTGTCACTATGATACTGGAACAATATTCTCTCAGCTTTAGAGAATGAAAACCTCCAATCTAACTGGGAATTTTCAGAGGAACCTGATGGCTTGTATACCAAATGACAGCCACCTTTAGCAATTTTTTGTATCATTCCAGTGCTTAGAAGCCGGAAATCTCTGCTTTCTCGATTCAGCCATTCTACTGCGCTCCGAGGCCAACCAGAGAAACTCAAGGCGACAGCAACATCAATGACTCCCATGTAACCATACCTTTGTGCATGAATTTCTTTTGCTCTCAGTGTTATAGCCGGTTCATTCTGTATGACGTCGAAGTCGCCATCGTTAAAATTCTCTTGCGTGACTCGAAGGAAATGACTGTAAATTGCACTTGCACTTACAAATTGCTGATTTGCTTTCTTCAAAACTTGGAATAATTCTGATCGCGAGTTTTTTATCCGTTGTACCATTTCTTGCATTTGCACCCACACAAACCCAACAGGAGTACGGCTAACGTCAATGTCGTCTTCGCTAACACTCAGAATCTTTGGTGAAACCATTACATCGATGTCTTGTTCGCTTCCTGTCACATCCACTGAGAAGAAGCCATAGCCCTCCATAACGCTACCACATTTCTCGATTGAGTATAAATCGTCATCTTTTCCCATCACAGATGGAAGTAAGTCGAGATCCTCTCGGTAAAGATGCGATGCCAGTTGCTTTTGAATGAATTCATCGACTTTATAAGCCTTTCTGAGGCGGCTGTTCAAGGGATGTTCTGTAAATCGCTTGTAGGCGAGCAACGCAATAAAGATGCATGCTCCACTGAACACAGACACATTTAAAACGTCAGTAAAGCTCAGGCGACGAACAGGTGTCCCGTTCATGTCGAAGTTCTTGACATTATTTTCTCTTGTCGAGAAACACTAAGGAACATTCACAAGATACTCTTGACGTACAGCTCTTACTTTCACTTCGGCTATGTTTATGCTATAAACCCGCAGTGGCCTGGGACTACTTCATACTCCGCGTTTAATGGCTAATGCAGGCGCAATCCAACACCTATAGCGATTGGTATGAAAGGAAAGTCTCTCTTCTTCTTTTAAAAACCTTCATCGCAATTTTGGATTATTCTTTTCGTGAGGCAGCTGATTTTGTAGAAATGTGCCCAGAAGCTGACAGGTTCTTCGATTTTCCATTTGGGTATAGCTTGCACCGGCTATTAAACAGAAAAGTTTACAAACATCACTTAAATCTTTACGATTAATTTGTTCGTTTTTGTTGAGCGTGTGAGGTAGTTGGCGATGCTAAGACTGGCTGCCAGCTGAGAACTCTTGATATAAGTCACCAATTAGCATATAAAGGTTGTTTTTAAATTAAAACAGGCCACTTGGTTTACCTGAAAGCGTAGAACAACGTCGAAGAAAGTCGGGCATGAAAATTATTTTACAGAGCTTTATTCATGCAACAACAAAAAGTGAATTAAATTTTTTAAAAGATGGTAAAGTTTGCTTAGACGCCAAAAAATTTCAGTGAAAAATTGTAAAAGATATCAGAAATTATATATCTCAATAGAAAAATGTATTTAAGCCAACAAATCGCTGATAGACACTGTAGTTTGAGAAATACAGAGTTTTAACCAAGAAATCATGCTTGCAAACGATTGGAAATAAAAGCTTAAAAAATGACTTGTTTGCAATATTGCCCTCAATGATTAAAACTTATTATGGCGATGCCATGGAGAAAAGAAATAAAAGAGGGTAGAGTGAAAAACGATTTATATGGCGAATGAAAACCATATGCAAGATGTTGATTTTATTAACAGGAACCAAACGTGCCAGCCATATCTGATGAGCTTCATTTGCGTATGCTAATTTTAAAGTTTCTTTGTTTCGTTGATGTTTTGAAGGGTGAATCATTTTCTTTCTCGAGTTGGTTGTTTTTATGGTTTTCATTAAGCCTCTCGCGTAGGCAGGCGATAGAGATTAAGCTGTTCCTTTTTCGAATATCGTGTGAATCCTTGAGAAGGCTGTGTGACTCGTTCAAAAAGCGGGCGAGCAGATGGAGGGAATTTCGAGAGCTCTGTGAAGAAACAAGTTTATTTTTGAGGAAAAACACCTGGGCCTGATGGATGAGAGGTGAAAAGGAATAATCATTTTTAAAATTTCGTTTTCAAAGTCTTGGAAAATGCCATACAGTTGCACTTTTATATTTCTGTGTGTTTTAACTTTTTATGCCAACAAATTCACCGCTTAGATGAGCAACCGCATTGGGTATCCAAAGACATGCTGACAATACTATAAACATTCTCGATGTTGAACTTAAAAAACGATAATACTTTCCCGAATTAATGTTTCGTACAATTTTTAACGAATTCGCATAGTTGAGCGACTGCATTGAATATCCAAACATGCTAACAATACATCCTGCGACAATACTGTAAACATTCGCGTTGTCAAACTTTGAGAACGATAAGGCCTCGCCGAATGAATGTTTCACAAACGCTTCGCATAATTCTAGAAGTTTGGCAAAATGTATGGTAACTGGCAGGGGATGAATAAGGAAAAAAGTTTTAAAAAATTCGAGCCTGATCTAGTGAATCTTACTGAAGCTACATCATTGTTACAAAGTGATGTTTAAATTTATTGTTTAGTACACGCATATATTTTTTTTCCATTTTTTCTGCATGGTGGACACTTTTTAAAAGATGCTCATAACCCCATGTATGAGCTTGCAAGTTAAAAAGACTTCATAAACTTCACAATCTGATCCAAGCTTATATCTAAACGAAGAGAATGGTGTCTGAAGGCTCTTGCAAAATCAAATGATTGCCCAATATATTTCGAAGTGAAAAGCGTCGGTTTTTCAGTGGACAGGTGTTAAATTTTATTGGTGAACAATCTCTGAAATAGCCAAAAATATCTTAAACCTTTTGATTCATGTACAGTTCTGAACTTTCTCAAACGGACAAAGAAGATGGCAGGAAAACATACATGCAGTTATGGCGAAGGAGACTGACGGAAACATACGAGCAGGGCAGCTGCGAGGAATGCTGCGGGTAAACTGAATATTTATCTACTAAACATGTAAATGGCTCATTTTGAAGTGAATGAAATATAAGAAGCTCAAATGTATTCTGCTTTCATATACAGACAATGTGGCCTCACAGCGTCAATTCTGCTAAAGTGAATGAGTAAACAGACGAAAGCTATTTTAATCCATGCAGTATAGTTTCAGTATCATACTTCAAATTGAGGAGCTGTTGCACACTCTTTTTTGTTTCTAGTTTTTTAGTAAATGGTTCGAACGACCATAGACTCTTTGTTTCAAGGTTACGGGGTAAAAAAAAACCAAAAAAACAACAAATATATTTTATGCAAAATTTAGCCCATAAGCTAATGACTGATGAGCTTCATTACAACATCCGGACGCCAGTAAATCGCTAAAAGCCTTATCTTCAAGAAGCTAAAAACATCACGATATCTTGAATAACCGGAATTTTTTTTTTTTTTTTCCTTCGTTCGAGCAAAGTTTCTATCTCAGTCGATTCTCGACAAGGACAGATTAATTATTCCGGCATAATTTGGGATAAAATACTACAGTCAGAGCATCGAGCATAAAATTTACAAAATCTCCCCCCCCCCCCCCCCATATGTCACGGTTCAACAAGAGAAATTCTGTAGCCTGAGTACTGTCAACAATGAGCCTCCTTTTTATGTCTTTCATGTAGTAAAGGCATGACGCTGCAAATCAAAACTGTATCTTTAAAGTTAAGTGCGTCGCGTTTAGCACTTGGATTATAAAATGAATGCGCTTTTCATTTTTATTTGTTGTCCCTTTTCAAGTGTCCTTCGTCACTCATTGGCTGTAATGTTGACAGGGGTCACGTGGCAAGTCAGTATAGTCGTCCTGGTCTTGATTGAAGTGATCATCAACCTCGTCCTCATGCTGATGGAATTTAATGTTATCAAAGGTAATAAATGTTCTATTTATGATCGTAATAGGACTGTATGGAGTCCTATTTGAATCCATAAATGAAGGGAAGAATAACAGACGACCTGCAAGGATCATATTCTCGCTTGAGATTTAACGACAGCAAAGGCGGAGGCTTGATTTATAATCACGCGTATGATTACAAACAGAATTGGACGACACAAAGTAATTGAGTATTATCAACTGAGTTGATAACGTGAATGAGCCACCGTAAAGATTTTCAAGGCTGACGTTTCGAGCGTTAGCCCTTCGTCAGAGCGAGCGTAGCCCTTCTCGAAACGTCAGCCTTGAAACTCTTTACGGTGATCAATTTACGTTATAAAATCAGTCGATAATACTTAATTCCCCTGTTATACTCTCCCACCGACGCAGCACCACGATTTCTTCAGGAACTTACCTCCTTTATTCATTGGACGACACTAAGTCCGGTTAAACTAAACTTTGGCAAGATTTGAAAAACAACCAAGTTTTTCTTTACCAAAAAATTAGCCTGTCGAAGAAAATGACGCTCAAAAATGACTTCTTAAAACATAGTCCAATTACAAGAATGACATGTAAACTGTCTTATTCGAGCTTAACTCGAGCAGTTAACAAACTAACCACGTTTAGGAAAACTATATAGTTTAATTTCGATCAGTGAGTCATTCTGCTGAGACCTACGAAAGTTGTAGAATTTTTTTTATCTTTCTGAGCTTATCAGTTCACACACAAAAATTGGATCAATATCAGTATCTGGGCAACTGGCCACCTACCCCTCCCCAAACTCAACAACAGTCAATTGACAACAAGTTAAGGTTAATGTTGGGTAAGGGGAGGGGTAGGTGGGCAGTTGCCCAGCTATTGATATTGATCCAAAAATTATTGGAGATATCATTTTAATAATGTATAACTACGGAGCTGGATAAAATTCTAGGTTCCTTCGTTTCCATTGAGAGTCTCAGCGTACTTACGATTTCGCACGAAGCCTAGGTCGAAGGGGATTCAACCGGGACATTCCCATGTTACTAAAGACGTAATTAATCCCAGGGGTATTCGAGGGCAATCCCTAAGATCGGCATGACATCCACACTGACGGATAGACGATACAGAAAATAAGAGGCTCTGTTCTTTCTTTAGACGAAACTCACGTGTCCCGGTATCTGCTTCATTTTGTTGGCTTGTCCATCCTCGCCATCTTCGTGTTTGAGGTAAGCCTCAGCAGAGTTGTTTTTGAGTTTAAAAGTAGAAATAAGAAATAATAGGCACCTAGGGTATCGTGGACGCCTTGTTGTTTCGTCAGATTACGCACAAGACTGGAAATTACTTGGTTAATATGTCTCGAGCGCGTCACGAAGATCCAACAAACCTTCGAGCCAATTCTGAACTTGGGATCGACTCACACATCTAAACCTGTTCCTGGCAAATTATGCATTCAATTTTGCTTAAAACTGGGAATTGACTGCTGCTCGATGGTATTTCAATAATTGTACGAGTTTCCACTTGCAGTTCTAGCGACCAACGAGGTAAAAAAATTATCGGCTAAAGATAGCAGAGTAGTGAGCGATTTTTAAGCCGGTCACTGAGAGTTAAGAATTTACAATTCTGTATCTCTGGTTCAATTCACAAATTCGAATCTCAGCAGAAGTATACTTGGAGGTGTACTTCTGATCTCCAAAATAGCGATAATCAATTTTACGCATTGATAAAGAGTGACCTCCATTCTTCGCATTGATTACATTTGCTCATTTCTGTAGGTTTTTCTCAAGTTTTATGCAATGGGATGTGAGTACTTTATGAAAGAGAAACTGGAGGTGAGAAAATCCCTTTAACACCTACTGTGTCTAGACCTCAACAAAAGCTGTTCTCTTCAGTGATTTAAAGATACACTTTAGTTCATTTTAAACCTCATTTTCTTGTCTACAGTTATTTGATGCATTTATCGTGGTAACGGCGTTTGTAATCGAAATAGTGTTAAGGTGAGTGTGTGCAAATAAGAGTGTTCAAATCCCGTGTGCGGTATTTTTAATAAGTGAATCTGTCCAGCGTCCATTCTCCTCGAAACGGTGAATAACTGATTTGCGCAATCTTTTTCTTTTCGAAGGAGAGGGGGAAGGAGGGGAAGGGGGGGCTTTGACCCGCCGTTCCTACACAAGTTTCATTCTAATCCGGAACCCCGTCAACGTGAAATTCTCCATAGTGCAAAATAATTGCTTTTGAGTGGAGGCTGTTTAAATCCGGAATTTAACCAAAATTTTGGTTGATCAGTGATCAACAGTATTGTTCAAATATACAATTTTCTGTCGTTTACTTTTCTGATAAATTTGAAGGGCCTGTTCCCTTCTTCGTTAATTTATTCGTTCTTTAATCATTTTATTTTTCGATGTTTGTTGTTTTTTTCTTCAGCGTCATCCGTGCAAAGAAGGCATGGAAAGGCTTTGCTTTCATCATAGTTCTTCGGTTGTGGAGAGTTTTAAGGGTCATTGTCAGTAAGTATTGGGTGTTGATTTTCATAAAACTTAGATTGTAGCAGACATTCGCAACTATGTATGTGTTGCTGTTAATTCCCCTCAAGCCAGCGGAACAAACACAGAAAAATTATCAGCGACACTAGCCGGAGAGAACTATTGGGGTAAACTATCCCTTGAAATTTTAAATTTCTTCAACAGTTTCACACAAATTGAAATTTCATCCTTTACTGATTTTCCTTGCCAATGGCCAATCCAGAGATATGAGTTGTTGCGAGGCTACTCTTTAAACTCGTCCTCGGAGCTTTCTCGGCCAGTATTTAAGATGGCGGCTACCTAGAAAAAATGGCCGCAATCTGTGAAAGACTTTTGCTAAATTACCCTGATTGTTAGACCGATGCGAGTGAGAGAGTTATCCAAAACTTCTCAAGTCCTTGTCACCTAACCTTCAGTTTACATGATTCCTTTCTATCCTCAGTGGTATTCACCTTCAAAGAGGAATTGTATGAGTTGATTGAAGATGACGTCGACGCTCCCAAACAAGAAATCAAAGACGAGGACAACAAAGAGGCTGGGAAAAGTAAAGATGAACCAAAACACTGAGGAGTTACAATTGAATTCAAACGGAAAAAAGTTGAAAATATAAGTGAAATAAACTTTCGCACTGCTACCGATTACCTATGGGTGCTTTTCAATCAATTGCTGTAATACAGCCTGCTCCGTGTGTTCAATTGGTAAAACGAAGCGAAATAATAAACGGCGCAATAGTAGCCCTATTTCGCTTCTAAGGCGCTTGGTTTTTCTATACTGAACCTCCAGAACAGGCAAGCTAACGAACGAGACTATTCAAAACATCCAGTTGGAGCAAGGCGGGAAAATAGCTATTATCAACTGAGTTTATAATGTATCTTGGGCACCGTAGTAGGTTATAAAGCTGAAGTTTCCAGTGTTAGCCCTGCGTCAGAGCAAAGTGAATGAGGATGCACACTTGATTTACCTACATTTAACTTTTATTTCTGCATACACAGATACGTGTTTATGGTAAATCTTATTCGAACTGGACAACTACGTGATTTTAAAGGAGCAAAAGGAAAACATGCAAGTAAAAATTCATTTATTAATCCAAAATATCAATTTGAACAGCTAGCACTACTTCTGCAATCGCTATATACATCTATCATTGGGTAAATCAATATGGCCGAGTTTCTTTCGTCCAATTAAAAAAGAGAGATTCTATATGCCATTTGCGAGTCGCTTTTCTTTACAACAGCCAGCGTCGCCACGAAAAATGGATTATGGTATGTTTAACAGCAAAACGTAACGCTTGCAAAGTCGTTCGTGACCACTTTCATAGATTCCAGTTCTTCTCCCAGTGGATTCACCCTAATTGTGATACGCAAACTCTACACCCTCCAATTAACCTGAGAAGCACGGTACCATCCTTTTTCAGGAAAGCAGCATTAAATTATGACTTTCCGACCATTTCAGTGAATCACTCTCACCTTCGAAACGTGTACAGTGAGCCTTAATGCCCATGTATTCATAATCATCTCTTCAGCGCCAATTTTTCAATTTTCCGCAAGCGGTTATTTCTTCCCCCTTCTCCGGGCCGCTGTGCGAACCCTTGATCTTGCCGTCAGGTTGCTGCCTGCCCCTTGCGGAGTGCTTGGCGCCCCAAATGCTGGTGCAGGTGTGGGTGCGGCAAAACGACTTCCCGACGCACCACCTGGGGCGAAGTTGAAACCCCCACTGGGCGCAGGTGTCGCGGGCACAGCTATGAAAAAAAAAGGATGGTGAAAAAATTACACTAGATTTCTACACGACTGCGAATTTTAATGGAGCTCAGAAAATTAGAGGTTAAAAGGGGGAGGGGGTAAGGTACTTTTCCCCAAACCCCCGTAGCTTCATCTGGGGCTCTGCCGGCTGTGAAAAATCAAAGAGTGGGAACCCCGGAAATCCTGATATACTTACCCGCAGGTGGAGCTGTTGCTTGGCCAAACTGCCCGAAGCTACTGTTACCCGCTGAAGAGCCTGGGAAAAAAAAAAGGCAATGAAAATTCAGTGAAACAGGGTAAGTTAAATTGCATTCGAAGTTATCGAAATTCAGAAGACGAAGAGAAGGTTTAAGAGCAGATGACAAGCCTGGCATGGTGACCAGACAATGAAAGGAAACGTCTTTAAAACCATGCCAACTTTTGACAGAGTTTCGCTTAAAAAAAAGGAAATAAGGAATAGAGGAAACTAACTAACAAAAGCACAATCATTCTCTGAATGAGAAACTGCGCACCTGCCCCTCCCCTAACACAACAATAACCCTAACTTGTTATCAGTTGATTATTTTGGGTTAGGGGAGGGGTAGCAACGCATTTGCTCACATATTAGCATGGATTAAATTTTTCACTATTCCCAGATCTTACCAAATTGAAATCCTCCTGTTTTGTTCGCAGCACCACTGAAATTAAAACCCCCGGGTGTTGGGTTATTTGCCGTCGCATTTGCATTGAAACTAAATCGACTAGAAGCCGCAGCATTCTGGGAAGGCGCTGCTCCAAAGGTGTTCTGGGCACCGGCACTGTTTCCAAACCCATTGAAAGGGGAGTTGGAAGCGTTTTGCGACGTATTGGCAGCAAAAGTGAACGGAGATGATTTCTGGCTAGGGGCTTGTCCAAAAGCACCTTGGGTAGTTTTTTGGTTTGGCTGAGTTCCAAAGTTAAACTGTGTCGATTGGGTACCAAAAGCATTTTGGGCACTACTTTGATTTGGATTCGGTCCAAATACATTTTGATTCGCCTGGTTTCCGAAAATATTTTGTGTCGTTTTCTGCTGTGAACCAAAAGTATTTTGCAAATGCTGAGCACCCAAACCACTTTGAGGAGTCTTTTGACTTGCGTTTAGAGAACTGTTCGCGTTTTGCGCTCCAAACGTATTTGAAGAAGCTGGCTGGTTTTGCTGTTGCACTCCAAAGGCACCATGGGTAGGATTCGCTCCAAACGCACTCTGGGAAGCATTCTGGCCAAATGTGTTCTGGGTAAACGGACTTTGTGTGAAACCTGAAGCTTGAGGAGTGTTTTGTGAAGGCTTGCCCCCAAAGCCATTCGCACCGAAGGCAGAACCAAACGAAGTTTGACCTTTTTGTCCTGTTACAGGTTGCATGTTACTTACACCAAAAGTGCCTTTGTTTTGAGTTGTTGATGCAAGGGAATTCTGAGGCGCCGTGGCACTCTGCCCAAATACATTTGTCGATGGAATCGCAGTTAGAGTAGAGCTATTTTGCGTAGTTTCGGTTCGTTTTCCAAACGGACTTTGCAATGAAGCAGCTACATTGCCACTTGCCAACGACCCAGAAGTTTGGGAAGTATTTTGTCCTAAAAAGAAAGTACTTGAAGAATTCACAGAGGTCGTAACCTGAGTATTTTGTGTTGACTTCTCACCAAAGACAATCTTTGTACTATTTGAAGCTGAAAAATTGAACCCTGCTTGCCCATTGGTTGAAGCGTTGGACGGCGGCATCCCAGATACGCTCGACGAATAAACTGTGGAGAAACTAAACCCAGCTTTTTGGGAAGAAGTAATATTTGTGTTCAAAGTTGGTGGGTTAGTTGTTGCCGGCTTAGCGAAGGGCGACGCCCCAAATGAGGAAAATGACGAAAGCTGGAAACCTGAGGAAACTGGTCCTGTTGTAACAGTCGAACTTGGCGCTGGGTTTGCTTGTGACTGGACAGGAGCAATTGATGAGCTTGTGGGAGCAGCCTTTCCCTGTTGTGAAGTAGGAATTTTTATTCCTTCACCTGTCAATGCCGTAGACAGCCCGGGTGTACCTGACGGTTTAGAACACAAATCAACTCCTGGTCGCTGCTGGGATAGTAACGCACGCAAAGTAGAACTTTGGGATTGCGTAGCAGTGCCACTGCCGTGCATTACGGGATTGGAACTAGAAACACTTGATGAAGGGACCTGCTGATCACTTGTGGTCCTTCGAGGATCTCCCAAACCAAGGGTTGGGGCGATAAGGCTCTGGGCAGTAGTGGTAGTTATTGTCCCTCTGCTTGTCACAACACCTGCAGTAGGGACCTTGAATAACGAAGCTGAGGTCGAAGTAGCCGAAGCTGAAGAAACCGTTGTCGTATCTGACAAAAGAACATAAACGAGAATCCTAACTCATGGCATTTATTCCACTTACTTTTGCGGAATTTTCGTTTAAAGAAAAGAAGGAGCACTATCTTGAGTTGAGGTCGTTAAGTTTCTCGTGTAAGGAGTGGAGAAGAAATTTGTCATTTAACGAGGGAAAACCAGCGATCGACACCTCGTCACGCACAGGGTGTTGGTGACAAAGGGGCGAGTCATGTGTGTGACTTGTGAGAAGCAAAATAACTCGTACGTTAACGGTGGAAGTGGAGAAGACACCATGGTTTCCATGAACAGTCTCGCTTTAAAATGGGAATAGCTAGGTTATGCTGTTCTTTAAAAAGAAAATATGGTTATTGAAAACACTTCACTGAGACGTTTGTATCCATCCATACTCGTTCTAATCCCTTTTAAAGAAACAGTCTCCAGCTTTGCAGTAACCTCTGTGAGAAGCCCTCACGGAGGAGGGGGGGGGGGGACTTGTCAATGCCCAAGGGTTTCAAAGGTAGAGGGGAGCTTATTAAAAGGAGGGGCTTAATAGATGGGGCTTATTAGAGCGTTTTCAAGAGTTGTGATTATTCGCCAAGACAAAAAAAAATGCATCGTTAGAGTCTTTTTACCTGGTTTCTCTTTATCTTTCACTTCACTTTCATCATCATCATCATCACTGCCACCCAGCAGCTCATTCACCCGCTCCCAGGCTAACTTGCGATCGATCTTCAACTGCTCCTGGTTGATTTTTCTCGACACAGTTCTTCTTTGGGGCTAAAAATACGCGAAAAAACTGTTAAAGTAAACCAAACGCGGGAAAACACGTGTGCTGACTTCACGACTTCACTTCTGATACAGATTGCCAGAGCAGAAAGAGTGCCAAATATTTCTGACTTTCAACCCAATTACAAACCGCATACCGACTGGTTCTTAAGGGCGGGAAATAACTGTTACTATAGCAAGGTTTGCAGCGGTGTTACTTAAATTCAATCTCAATTGTTTGAGAAAGTGGCGCAAGTATTTGTAAACCAATCGAACGATTCACATTGTACACGGGTCATTTTATGCCAAATGCGGGAAAAGTTGTCTAAACGAGTCCAATGCCCGTTGGTTTTGTTTGGTTGGTAAACTATGTTTAATTTAATCACTAAGCATAACAGAACAAAACCACAGCGCTTTTAATATTTATCTAAGCACTTCGGTTAAAAAATGCCCCTAAAAAGACTCTAAAGTAAACCTCACCATCTCAGATTCTTCATTAGAAGCACAATAAACTGGTACAGCCCTCCTTCTTGAATCGTCTTTGGATGCAAATCTTGGGACTGTAAATCGTTTCTGTACATTTGTTGCTGGAGGTTTAAGTACCGAGCTGACATCTTCATTCACGTAATCAGTCTTTCCTCTACAAGAGAGATTAACATTAGAAATGAGCGACAGTTGGTAAGCCTCCGCCCCCCATCCCCCGAAAAAAAAATGCAGCATAAAAATTCTGTTTGCAAAGACATGTAACCTGCGATATCGTGGCCATATGAGGCCATTTTAACAATGTTGTTAAAAAATTTATGTTTATTAATTAGTGATACAACCAGTTAAGGCGTCTACCAACCGTTTAACTTCTTCTTTATCTGTCAGTGGTTCTGACTCCTTAGTCTTCCTTGACTTACTCTCATTTTTGTCATCCTTCATGGAGCAAAATTATAATCGCATTTATTAAATAAAACAGCAAGGGCAACGCAAGGAAACGCACTGATAAATGAAGGAAAAAGTGCATATTTACCATATGGCTAGCTAACGAGTTGGCTGTCATTTTAAGCCCTGCAGCACGAGCGTTTTATCGCCCGAGCGAAACTTTGAGGCCTTACGCAAGGCGAGCCGGTGGGAGGTCTACAAGGGGTCTGGCACTGATAATTATCGTCCCAGACCCCTCGCGGACCTTTCCCGCGCTCAAATCGCTCGCGGGCTCAAAACGCACGTCCACTCATATCGAAAGCCTACTCAGAAGCTACCGTGTACTTTATGGATATGATCTCCACTTACATTAGTTTTTGTTGCATCTCTTTCTGCGGTTGCTTCTTTTCTTTTTCGTGAGGCAGATTCATTTTGTGTCTCATTGTGTTCAGTCTCCATGGACTTGTAACCATTATCCAAAATCTTACTTCTCTCTTTAGAGGAGTCAACTTCGTCTTCTCCTGAATTTTCTGCACTTTCTGTTATGTCTTCACTCTAAGATTGATCAGTAAAAAGTTAAGAATGGGCTTAAAGAAAATGACAGAAGCCTTTAAGACAAACTACACTCGTCTACATGTATGCTTGATTTCACCAAAGGGGTAATTTGACATGTAGCCTTGGTCTTACATACATATACATTGCCAGTGCTTGCTGGATTTTCATGAGATTTATTCAAAAGAAAAATGAAAAGATGTTACCTGCCATGGACTTACATTTTACCAGCCAAAGGGGCACACCTCTGTCTGAGGTACTGGCTAGACACAATGGTAGCCCTTGAATCCACCTTCACTTTGTGCAAGGCAGCAGTTGACATGCATGTAAAGCAATTAGGGAATACCATGCTCCAGCTGTACCCTTCCTGGTTGGGGATCCACTACAAGAATCCCCAACAATCCACTGTTACCCATTTATACTTTTTGGCAAAAAAAGGCAACAGGAACACAACGCAACGCAAATTATCTAAAAGACACCACTTAAATACAGAACTCATAAATCGGAGTATGGCTTCCGAACATATCTCTTCACTAATGAAATAACAAGAAGTGAAGCACCAAAAATCAGAGACGACTGATCTTTGATATAGCACAATTGTTTCACTTACAACTGGTGGTTCTTTTTCAGTTTCCATGTTTTTCCTCTTCTGTGTAACAGCCTCCACATAACTTTCATTCTGCACATTGTCAGAAGAATCACTTGCACTATCATCCACAACTCTGCTTTTCTTCTTAGAGCCCCCATCAGCTGCTTTTTCAGTTCTTTCTGGAATTGCTACTCGTTTGCGGCCTTTGAGAAGAGGACTACTAAATGGGTAAGATTCTGCTGGCTTGGTATCTCTCCTGAAAATAAAAAGATATGTTCAAATTTATTACTTGCTGGGTCTAGTGAGTGGAAGGGTGTCAGTTCAAAAAATCGTAGCTAACAAAAATTAACTGGCTTCATAATGTTAATTGGTCACCGGAGTAAATTTTGAAAGCTGGCATTTTTTGCATTAGCCCTCATCAAAGCAAATAGAGACTTTTTTTTTGCATGTGGTATATATACAGAAAGATTGAGATAAGTTGGTGGTGGGAACATGGTAATGCGAAAAAAAACATGAATAAATTGGTTAAATGAAAAGCATTTGGTCTAGCTGG
Source organism: Pocillopora damicornis (assembly GCF_964200805.1). Classification (NCBI taxonomy): domain Eukaryota; kingdom Metazoa; phylum Cnidaria; class Anthozoa; order Scleractinia; family Pocilloporidae; genus Pocillopora; species Pocillopora damicornis. The sequence continues at coordinate 2,736,184 of NC_142677.1, forward strand.
AGGGATGAAGAATGCTGAAATTTTTTTTCTGGAGTTGTGCCCCTTCTGAACTGCCTAGATCAGGGGAAAGGCTCTGTCTTTCTTTATATAAAACACACAAAACCTAAAATTTCTCTATTTGCTCTCACGCAGTGCTACTGCTTGGAACGTCAGTTTAAGAAACTCCAGCCTATTTACTTTACAAATACAGTTGATAAAACAAAATAATGTTACCTTAACCCTCACCAAAACAGCACCACAGTTTCTTTAGAAACTTACCCCTTTTCGAAGAAATGTAGTTTGTAAACCCTTAGACCCTTACAGGTGACTAGCACCTAATTTCTCCTTTCAAAATCACCCTTCAATCAAACATTAAGGTCATGAGAATACAAGAAATGATCACCAACTAAAGAAGCTTTTGATTGTTACACAAATTCTCCTTGTCAGCACCTTAGGAAATATATAGAGAACAGTATGGAGAATATGCCTATGGGTGTAAAGGGTGAATGTTGGATACATTGTACAGTTTACCACACACCTTTTAGAAGGTCTCGACACTTCTTCCTCCCCTTCATCAAAAACAGCAAAACTTCTTTTCCTGCTTTCTTTGAGAGCAGAGAGGACAGTGACTCTGCTACATGGGTTCTCATCAACTCCTTCTCTCTTTAAGGGACTGTTGGATCTACAGTAAACATCAACAAACATGCTTTGGAAAACATTTACATAGACTCCAAGCCGTACAATGAAACAATCTGCCCTCATTATTCATATTTCTAACCATCAATTGAAATTCATACTCAAGTTAAGTTTACAGTTCATAATTGTAGAAGTAGTGGTCTATTGTTCAGCGCACTGGATTCTAAGTCAAGTGGTCCAGATTCGAGACCTGGCTGGGTCAATGTGTTGTGTAAGATATTTATCACTCACACTGTGACTCTCTCCCCCCAGGACTAAAAATAGGTACCAGCCAATTTCCAGGGAAGCCTGATAAAATGCTGGGGGGTAACCTTGCAATGGAATAGAGCCCATCCCATCCAGGAAGGAGTAGTAATACTTCACTTCATGTTACCTGGAAACCAAGGACAAGCTCCAGCTGGATGGGCCATTAGCCTCAAGTACAGACCTCACCTTTTACCTGATACCAGTTAGTAATTACAGGGTTGTCATTAGAAGCCAGTAAGGGAGTATAATATCCTCAGTCCTTTTAAGACCATGATTGTTGTCCAGTCTGGGGCTTGAACGCTTAACTTCCCATATACAATCCAGTGCTCCACAACATAAGTGAACCAGATGGCAGTTAACTGAGCTAGGCAGATCATCTGGCCAGAGCTTATCACAGACTCAATAGAATGAAATGACTATCACAGGGTTTGTACGCTTTTACAGAAACAAATTTCCTGAACTTTTCCAGAACATTTCCAAGACTTTTCAAGGACTTTGACTGATTTTTCCAGGAAACCGAGTTTCACCTTCAAACCTTTCATTCCCAAGATTTCACAATCAATTCTCTTTACAGTCTACATGCATTTATTATATTGCTAATTCTGAAAACTTAATTGCTTGAGTCAAGCAGATATTTAGGACCTGTAGAGTCTTTTTCCAGGACTTTCCAGTCCTAGAAAATATCAAAACAAAATTTCAGGACTTTCCAGGTTTTTCCAAGGCCCATGTTAAGGACCCTTCATATGAATCTAAGTAGCAGCAAAATTATTGCACTGAAATTACTTCCAACACTTGACCTGTGCATAGAACCACCTGATAAGGAAAACTGATTACTTACAATGTGAATGTCCTGTTAACTGTGACATCTGGTGAAGCTATTTTAACAGTGGATGGCCTCTGCAGTGCAGGATTCAAGAGACTAAAATTGTGCGGCTTACGGTGATATCCAAGGGTGCTTCCTCGCCCTGAATACAGAGTTCCATTCATATCTCTGCTGTTCCAGGCTTTTCTTGTGTGAAAAGGTGTTGTGGAACTAAAAGTATAAATCAGTTTGATATGACTAATAAATATTTTGCTTCATGCACCAAAAGAATTACAAAAACATTGACTATCAAATCTGGCACTCGGATAGGGCACAAAATTTTGGACCAAGATCTGGGAATTGATGTTGAAGCTTTGAGTGATTGATGCATAACAGACCAATACTTGCAAGCAGCTATTTTTCGGTCAAAAAGCGGGCTTTTAAAAAAATAAAAGAAAAAGGAAAGTGCATTCAGCGATAGAGGTTGTTACTGACCACGAAAGGGAAAACAAATATATGTACCCGATGACAAAAAGGCTGAATATTGCGCTAGTATATATTTGTACTTTCTTCTCTAACATACGAATTTTCTTATATACAAAAAAAATATAGCGTGAAAAAGCCAGGGAGGTCTCAGCTGCAAACTCTAGATTTCCTTTTTTTCATTTTACCATCAAGCTTTTTTCTTAATAAGAGCATGGTTTACTTTGTCGAATGGCGAGTTTAAAAGGTTCGATTAAGACCTTTCGCTACTAACAGATACAACAAAAAATCTCACCTCATGTTGAAACTAAGCCTTTTGGTGACAGACATTAAAGGTGTGGGTGATCGCAGCGAATATCTGTCTGTGGGTAAACCAGTGAACTCCAAGTCTTGAAGCACCGGAAAATCATCCCTAGATTTCTCTTGAAACGTCAAATCTAGATCTGGTTCGCTGTCAACCTCTTCGTGAACTCGCCGAATTTTTCTATTTCCATGCCTTCCGAAGTTATATGCATAGATCAGAAACGAAAAAACAAGAAGAAGGCTCCAAAATAAGCCGAAGAACGACCATAAAATTAAAATTACCAAGCCAAGTATGGCTAGAACACGGAGTTCACTTCTTGTCAAGGCCATTTCCACTTAGAAGCGAACATCTGAGTAACGATTCTGACTAGCTGAACTTCAAAATGTCGGTCGTGAAATCATCATTGCGCATGGCATAATAAGAAGGCGCCATTTTTTAAACCTACCTCGTTTTCATGGTGACAAAATTTCTTCGTCAGGGGAATAGGTCGATATCCCGGTAATGCCTTCTGTTTTTTTAATCGATTACCACTACATAAGATAAATGGCCTATGAAACGCAAATGCCGGTATTGGCCAGTCGTTACACCTTGCCCAAAGTCATTCAAATTCATGTTAATCTGATCATTACAAGATGAGTTACGCGTGAAAGTAATATTTTGGTAGATAATTGGGTTCGCACCTCACAAACGCGAAACGATGATATATTTTTATTTTCAAGAATTTTATATTAAGATGATAACATGCAATCAACACCTTGGAAATAGCATTAGGAAACGTCTGCTTTTCCTCACAATTAAGGGATTTCAAAACTGTCAAATCCCATTAATTCGATCAAAAGAAAAAAATCAACTATTAACACAACCGTCGCACTTAGGAGATTTTCTTTGCCACAAAATTTAAAGCTTCACAAACAACACTCAACACTTTGCTCAGCTTTGAAGTGATCACCAACTCTACAGAGCTTCGTCACATTTAAGAAGGACTCATCAGGATGAAAGTTTCTTTAAAGTTTTTCCCAAGTTTCCTTGTTTTTTCCTTGCTTCTGGTTTCATTTTGTTGCGTTGAAGGGCAAAAGAAAGACAGCAATGGAGCGCAATTCAAGCGTAACAACGAACGCATTCCACGGCAATGCATGCGAATAATCTGGGCAAGGCATAGAAAAGCTAAATGCTCTCCTGTGAAGAGAAGGCTAAGAAAATTACAAGCAGTGGTAAGTAAGTTCTGTCGACGACCTTGATTTAAAGAGTAAAGAGTAAATCAATTCTGTTCTAAGTAAACAAGAATCAGGGCGGGCACCGCTATTCCTAACCAAGTGAAGAACATATATCGTATCTATAGAAAAGACGTTTCTGATATCAATGCCCAAAAGGGAATGTATCTTCTTAATTACAACTCATTAAACAAAGAAATAAATATGTAGCTAAACCTTAAATTTCTATCGGATGTCGCCCCCTGCAAATTCAAGAAAAATTGTTTCAAAATTTTTAGCGAAAAAAATTGAAAACAAATTGTTTGTTTTATTTTTCATTTTGTTTGTAGCAAATTCACTCATGAATTGCACATCTAAGGTTTTGTCAATCATAGAACAATTTTAAAAAGAATCTTCCAGTTTAACATGATAAAAGAAAGAACAAGTTTCTAAGACGGAATTTAATTTGTTTTGGTAATGCTAGATGAACAAGCCTCCTATTGAAGATTCACACGGAGGAGGAGGAGAATTCCAAAGAGCGGGAGCACTGCTTAAACAAGCGAAGAGAGGGAGATCAGGAATAAATAATATGTAATGTTTGTATAAAACAGAGAGGATCGATTATAATGAGTGTTGGAAAAATTTGGGAATCAGAAATTACTTGAATATGAAAGCAAACTCAAGTTTGTTATTTGAGTAACATGAAATCTAACGTATGAAACTTAACAAAATTGATTATGAATCAATGTTGATGTCCAATAAACTTCTTCAAATTCGCCCATTGTTCTTCAATTTAATGTGTATGTCTTTTGCCATAACTGAGATCAGGGTACGACATCAATGTCTCGTCTCAGCTGTTGGAGGCCGTGGTGGCCTGATGCCTAGAGCAGATTTCGCATTTATCGAGAGGTCCTGGGTTAGAGCCTTAGCAAGGTGCTTTTGTCATGCTCTTGGGCAAGACACTTTTCTCCCAAAATGTCTCTCTCTCCACTCAGGTGTATAAATGGGTGGTAGAGAGTAAAGGTTGTATAGTGGCGGAAACTACATACGGGTTGAGAGTCTTCTAAAGACTTGTGGGTTGTTTTCAACTGTCAACTGAATACAGTGAAAGCCCTTCGTAATTAAGGGACCGGTCATTATTTATCGCCTGGGGGGGGTCGGAGTATTTTTGTTGTCACATCTGAGCATTTACCTGATCCCCCCGTAGAGTATCTAGTTTTTTAGAGATCCCCCCTTATCGGTAGTGGAAAGTTTCATGATCCCCCCCCCCCCTTTTCTCCCAGCCACCGCCAAATAACTTTTTGAATATGCAAGTGATATTTTAATAGTGGTACTTACGTCTCATGGACCTTGAACCACAACGGTAAATATTTGCTCGTCAGATACGAACTGAATTGTCGAGGAAGTGCCAATCTCAGGCTGTTCATCCAAATCCACGAAAACATAGTCATCGTCGCTCTCTGCCTCTCCACTTTCGGATTCTTCATCCTCGGATTCCACGTCATCTTCATCACTCGACAGTTCTTCTGTTATCACAGTCTCTTTATTCTGTCGGTAATAGTGACATCGAATGGCCTTCACTTTGTCAAGTTTCCGACCCACAGTCGTCAAACCATGCTTGTTGAGATACAGGTCTAGTTCTCTTACCCGCAACTTTTCAACTTTGCCACCCTCGATGAGGTTATCCCATTGAAATTCCTTGTACGTTCGTTCGGCCTCTTGCCTTCTTCGCTCCTGAGCTGCTCTTGTTCTGATGTCCTTTCGGATCTCAATATCCTTCAAATGATTAACATACGCAATGACGTGCTTCTCTTCCACATTATATTTTGAGCAGAAGCTCTTCATGGTATCCTGATCGTTTCTGATACTGTCAGAATGTTCCTCGTACAGATCTTTAATACATTTTCTTGGAAGGTAATCATCTGGTGTCCTGCCCGTCGATTCCGTCTGATAGATATCCATGAAATGTCCAGGATTGTTTGAATCTGGTACAGGTTGCGGAATTCTTTCCGTTTCTGGACCGACCCATCTATTGTTAGAACACCAGGAACAGAGATTGGAACTTTCTTCTCTTGACTCTTTACAGGCATCACGACAGAATTCCATAAAAAGTTCTCCACGAATATAGTGGTCTTCCACAAACGATTCGATCTTTCGGAAGTATGCTGCACCGGGCGCTTGCTCTTTGTTTCGTTCTGATGCACCCCGATAGTTGTCGAGGTAAACAGAATTGAAAAAGAATAATTCATCAGGGGACTCGCTTACTTTGCTCTTGATGTAATCTTTAAGGACAGGGGCATCATCAATTTTCTCGGCTACCTGACTACAGACATACCAGGCATTTTTCTCCATCCGTTTCTTTTCGTACTCTTCGTATGACTAGAGAGACAGTTGTTTGATTTCCTCTTCTGAAAGATCCTCAAATCTCCTATATTTTTCCCACTCTAGAGTTGCGCCATCCACAAGAGCATCAGAAATTGCCGAGTTTGTCACAGAAAGGCTGAAATTCTACAATAGTGTTGTACCGCAGATTTATGAATCTTCATTCGTGAGTAAACAAGCCGGTTTCAAACAGTATCTCCTCGAGCAACAGCAAATGCGTTGGCAGTTAAACACAAAGATAAAAGCCCTTTCCGATAAAGAAAACAACTTGCTTAGAAACGAGAATTGGGGAGTGTGCCAAAACATCACGAAGTTCATGTCAGGCGTGGATGGATGTAAGGGCAGTGGTGATGTCGCGAAGTGTGAGTCCTCCTTGACCACTGTCCATGAGGCCTTTAATTCAGCATCCGATTTGCTCTCATTTATCGACAACAGACGAAAGAACCTTTATACAGAAGAGCATACCTTAAGGTCGTTTGCAAGTGATGAGCTCAAATATTTCCAGGAAGCTCAAGAGCGAGTGAAGGCCATACACCAAGAGCCGCAGAAAGCCTCCAATGCGCTCACGACCACCCTCATGAGCTTGAAGAGAAAGTTCCCATCTCCCATGGGGAACAACGGCCAATCCCGAAGAAAAAAAAGAAAACAAGAGAAAAGTGAAAAAAATCAAGGAGAAAAGGTTGCATCAGCGAGCAGCAATTCTCCTAGAAAAACTTACCTCAAAAGAGGTAGCTAAAGAGGTTTTCGATTCACTCGAAAAGAATACTTACAAATGTGTCTCAAGTATTAATGCAGGATTCACTGCGAGATTTGTCAAGCGTCTCCGCCTGGATCCTCTGCTATGGCTTTTGGAAAGAGGCGTGTTTGAAACAGAGCTGGCACGCAATTTGAAAGTGGTAGTGGCCAGAATGAACGAAGAGAATAGCAGTAATGGTGCTGAAAAAGGGTCAAGTTCGGGCGAGGATTCAGATGAATCTGACGAGGAGACTGTGCAAGAGCCAGTGGAGAGGGCTGCCGAAGATTCTGACACGGAAGCGGAACAAGATACAGCCTCACCAAAATAAACACTTTTTTAACTCGTGAATTGCGCGCATGCGCAAGAGCGAGTTATAGATACGATGTGGGGAATAGCATTCGCTCGCTCGCTCGCTCGCTCGCTCGATTGGTCGATTCCTGTAAACTTTTTTTAGATTTTAGGCTTTTGAGTACATTTGATAGTTTTTGGCGAGCAATAAACAGACGAAATGGCGACCTTTGTTGCTAAGAATAGTGGTGGGGTGAAAAAGAAGCCAATGATAATCTTAAAAGAGTTTTTTTTTTCGTTTTAGTTTCAACAAGCGGCGCCAGCGACTGGCAAGCATTCAAGGATTCACACTGAAATAACAGAACAACCTTCGTTTTTCATAAAATTGTAATTTATAATCCTTGAACTTGAAAACAATCCGAAGATTCATTGAAAATATCACTTACTGCGAAGCGCTCGGAGTTTACAGATGTTCAAAAGCTTTTTCTGTTATAGCGTGAGATTGAGGACAAAATTGATCATTACGTTTCGTCGCGTGTGTTTTTCCTGTGTGAAGCAACAGAAGATGCCGGCGACTGACGAAATAACAAGTTAACACGAAAATCAAATAACACTTAGACAAACAATTTTAGCTACCGATTTTCAGTGAATTTTTAAAGAACAATTTTCTTGTAAGTTTCAAGACAATTTGAAGATTCAACATACATACAACGTACTAAAATGCGAAAGTTACACACCACAAAATTGATAAATAGGCCTGAAATGAAATTCTATCTTGTTATTGATTATACGTTGCCTAGCACGTGACTTAAATCTACCCAGGCGGAGATCTAAAATGACGGTGGCAGGCTTGGCTTAGTTATATCACTCAAAACTCGTTCCCGTTTGTCTCATTTGATAAAGAGGGAATCGTTAATGTTTTCATTAAGACAGTATTGCCTTGATTTTCTAATATTTACAACGAAAGACAGTACATTTCACTTTTCACCCACATTTACTTCCAACCTTTTCTTTTGAACCAGAAACAAAAATGATAGACGTTTAAAACACATGACATCATCCACCTTGTTAAATGTAATAGCATGATCATTTCAATTGTAATGCCTTCTTGTCCCAACGTTACTTTGTTTCTTTGCTACATCAGCGAACACTGAACTACTGCTCGTACTCTAGATGACAATCAACCACAAAATTCCCTAAACCAGATAACATTAAACATAATCTCAAAAATCATGTGTCAATTCACGAGTTTGCTCACAGAGCACTTTGATTATTTGTTATTTTCATTCGGCCGCGTATTAAAATAATGAAAGTTTATGATTTTAGATTACGATTCTCTGTAAAACAAACTGAAACGTTATGAAACAATTTTGAGCAATTGTAAGTATTCCATTCTCAAAATCTTGATTACCTTTCTAATTTAGATCGTGCCTGAATAAAAACGTGTATGTTAGACTACGATAGTGATTCTTTTTTACAAAATGGAGGGTCTGTAAAAGGGTTTGGGTTTTGTGTCTGGGCTAGAATAGAGTTTATATAATACAAAATACAACTGAACGTGGTCTTGAATATATGGTTGGGGGTTTAGAGTCCCAGCGGCAAATCCTACCAAAGTATTTACAAATGCAATCACCCGGGGTCCCGGCGCGACCTAAAATTCCTTTTTTTTTGGTCTGATCCCCCCCATTATGCTTGTCAATTACGGCTGATCCCCCCTAAAGGTCTTCAAAAAACCATGTGATCCCCCCCTAAATACTCCGACCCCCCCCCAGGCGATAAATAATGACCGGTCCCTAAGACGTCCAAAATGGTCCCAGATTTTTATTTTTCAAAGCTCTTACCTCATCCAAAAATCGTTTTCTGTCTATTAATAAGGCTGATGCGAAACAAGAAAGCAACTGGTACTTCTCTTCTCCAAGATGGATCTTAAAACTGCCATTTGATAGCGAAAGGTGGGCTAAGCCTTTTTCCCTATCAGCTTCATGATGGTGAAACAATGTATAAAGTGCGAATCCAAAATAACTATTTGATTGAATTTGGCATCATAATCTCACTCAAACATCGAGTAACGTTAAAAATTTGCCGTCTAAGATAAGGTCGATTTCCCAGAAGATCATGTGCGTCGTTTTTTGGGCGTTAGAGACCTTCAGTAAACCGCGGCGGGATTTGTTGAGCATAACAATGGCTCAGTATCATCGTCTTAGAGCATTGTTTATTTTCTTGCTCCCTCTGTAAAACGACGACGTGAAATCTTCAAAATTTGTGTGATCTGAGAGCAGAAACCTCGATTGCTTGTTGATAACTTTCCTATTTGGAACTCAATGCTGCTTACACAATGATAGAAAATGCTTATGTTTAGACGAGATACCGTAAGAAACAGTAAACACATCCAAACACATACAGCCATTTTTGAAAAGTGTTAGTTCATGTTTTTAATCGATGTTTTCCGTGGTGTTGTAGTCCTGTCTGCACGAGGTAATTTGGTTTTATCAACTGAGTTGATAATGTAACTTGGCCGATGTAAAAAAACCTTCTGAAGCTGACGTATCGAGTGTTACGCCCCTGTCTGCCCAAGTTTCCTCTATGACCATGTTTACGAGCAAAACTAAGCTTGGAGTTTTTTTTTTTTTCTTGCTTTCATGTTTCAGTTTTAAGACGGCCTGCCTTTTATCATAATGACTGAGAGGGGTATTAAGAAAGAAATTAAAATCACTGGTTTTTTCAGAACATTAAAATTATAATGATATAAATGGCATACAACGGAGGTTCCGAAGATCATCAATTGAAACTTCAATTTAACCAAGCAGAGATACATTTAGAAAGCACCGGGCCTGCTTGGGCTCTGTTTGACAAATCGTTACAATTGTTATGTGGTTAAAAGTGAGTAACGCCTTGTAGAGCTTAACATTCAGTCAACACCTTCATCAAAAGTTTGATATCCAACAGAAAGAAATAAATGCATCATTCTCACGTACTAACAGATGAAACTTTTCGCTATTTCCTTTTGATCACCTCTTAAATGAAATTCGGTCCAAATGGCAATCTTCTGTCACAGTGAGAAGTGTTACCACGTAATTTATATATATAAATTAGTGTTTTCGGGGCGTTGAGCTTGGTAAATTAAATTGAAGAAGGGTCTATTGCTTTTGAGTGGTTAATAATCTTAACTGCACGATCAATAAATATTCTTCACAACTGTTACAGTGGGGTTGATTTAGGCTGTTCAGTTTTACAGACTCGGCCGTAACTAAAAGGCAACCTTCACGACGGCTCCAGTTGATTTAATATAACTTTTGACTATCAAAAGTTCGAACGTTAGAGTTTTGAATTTTTACCGAGCAGCATGAAAGTTGTGAAGAATCCTAACTGGCGTATTGGGAATTTTTTTAGTTTTTGCCAGGGAAAAGCGTTGTGCTTCAAGATTACTAAAGGTTACGTTAAGGACTAATTATAATCTAGAGATTTTCCGGTCGACAAGGTGAAGTCGATTGGTACTACTCATTCGTTAGGTTTATCAGGTTTATGAGTAAGATAATGGATAGATAAATTGAACACATGCAGGAATCAGCGTATTTCTTTAATGCGTTCATTGCACTGTTCCTCGTAGAATAGAGGAGTAGCATTAAGTAACATTTCAAGAAGGGCTGCGAAGTTGTCACTACGTAGATTGTAGCAAGGTTTTTTTTTGTCGCGATCACACAGCCCATCAATGTTGCTCGCATCATTTTTAAGGGGGGTGGAACTTAACTATAAATTTGTTGCTTCTAAAATCTCAAAACCTGCTTTATGCCGGTTCCTCGACTTCAGTGGACATCAAAGAGCACGCTAACCCTCAGCAGGTCCTCATTATAAGGACATCACCTTTAACGCACGAGCCTTTCTTGGGCGAGAGGTTTGCAAGGGGTTTAGCTCTGAAAATTAGTGTCAGACCACCGGCAAACCCTTCCCAAACTCGTATTAAATTTTCTCGCGGGAGGAGAAACGCGCGTCTTGGAGCGCCATTGATGAGTGCTAGCTCGAAAGCTAAGACTATGCTTACTGCTGTTCTTTCGTCAGAAACAAAATCAAAATTATTCCGTTACACCTAGTTGCCTCAAAATATTGTTACTCATAATTCCTCGGAAAGCAAACCGAAAAACTGTTTTAACCCTAGTAACCGCTACACAAGAACACATTTTGAAGTCTCCGTTCCTCGAATAGGCGAAAATACATTGAACGAAGACAAGATTTTAGAGGCTTTCCTCTGGGTGTTACGACAGGGGCTCCTTGTTTGGCTGTTGCCTATTTAGACTTTACGCCCGTCTCCCCACCCCCAGCGTGTGGAATTAGCGATAAAATGCAGGTTTCTTTCGAACCGATGATGTGGCAAAGTCCAAGCTAGCTAAAAGCGTCGGAAAATTGAAAATTGCGTAGAAAACTAACTTAAGTGGCTTTAATTCCTTGTGAATTCTTTCAGGGGCGCAGGATTGACATTCCTAGTGGACGTCAATGTTTGGTGATTCCATTGCATGATTTTACAACACCCTTATTCCATGATATGATTGGCCAGAGGGAAAATGCCCTGATACTCTGATTGGTGAAAGATGGCTATATACCATAATGCTGTGATCCGAGTGGTTTGACATATGTACCCTAACATATCTGCGCCCTATGCAAAGCTCCGTGGAAACTGCCAACGCCGTAATGAGCCTTTCCACTCTCTTAGCTACAAACGTGTTGTAAAGTTTCTCAAATTAAAAACAGTGATTACATCGAATCAACCGCAAAATTGGACGTTCGATTCACACCTCAAATCAGTTGAAATATAAAAATATCAGTAGCATTACAAAATATCAGTAGAGTCATATTGCGCACTAATAATTTTTCTTGGCAAGTGCCTCGAAAACTTTTTTACCACGACACCAAAAACAAGTCTTTCTTTTTATCTATAACGTGTATACCTGAATTAAGGCTAAATAAGGGATTTACCGTTCCCTAACTTCATTTTCTCGTATTTTGGCGTCTGGCTTTCGAAATACATCCTACGGTTTTTTTTTTCTGCACGAACAGAGTATCAATCAAATATGGCTTGTGTGAAGTTGAAAACAACACGAGCGAGACTAATGAGGTGTTTTGTGACTGACAAAGAAATCTGATGCACTCAGAGGTTCGTTGCTTCGAAAATGGAACAAAACCAAAATGTAGATCGTTCAGTGCAGCATTTTGTTGCTCAGCTTTCCGTCCGTATTTCTACCCTATTCTTCAATGCAATACCATGGAGTATTTTTGCACGTTCCGATATCCTAATATAGTAAAATGACGTAGAAGTGAGATAATAAACTACGTAGGAACATTTTGCGCTCTTTTCTGTTTCCATTCCCACGAGTACCATTTTCTTTGAGGTAATTGTTTCAAAGGTTCCGCTTGCTTGAAATAATCTTCGTGCCATATGAAAATCAATGGAAAAACACTTAAAAGGGGAGCGTAGAAATACTACCATGTCTTATTTCCTCGAACAATGCCGCTTTAATTAAGATCTATTCAACAACTTATAAAAGATCCTTTACAATTAAAAGCATAAATATTCAGAAAAGAATTGAAGCGGCTCCCACATTTTTCTTCGAAACTCAATCATTTTGTACCCTTTAAAGAAGAATGTCTTTAAAAAAGGCGGTTTTATATCGAGAAGATTCCGTTTAAAAATGTCACCCTACTTTCGTGAACTACGTTTCTCGCAACTATAAATATCTCACCATTATTCGCAAAGAAGGATTTTGTTATTCACAAAAAGACAGATGCCTTTTGTTAGCCCCAGCTGTATCGTTTTCAATTCTTTTCTCTTAATTATGAATAGGGGAGAAAGAAAGCTTTAGAAGATAACGAAAGTTTAATTGTCGTAATTAGCATTTCTTGCACGATATTAAAGAGAACCGGAATGTTTGTCTGCCAGCTTAAACTTGAATTTCGCTCAACTTCTAAAGCGACACTTTGCTAATCTCTTCAGAATGTCCTTTAAGACATGTGCTACTCTAGTAAGTTTAATAGTCCTACTTTTTATTCTCAATCCAAGGTCATCGTCAGTCACAGGTGATAGCGCTAACAACGTAGATCAAAATTCACAAGTTGTCCAACTTTGGCTAAGATCGCCATGTGGTGTCATAGGAACTCGCTACAGAACGGAAAGATGTCGCCGAAGAGGGAAACGAAGATTCTTCAAAAGGAAAAGTAATGAAAATGGTATTCAACTCCTAGTATAATATTTGTTTCGAAGAATTTTTGAAAATTGTTATTAAGTTCTGTGTCGGGTATCATATTAAGAAGCCGTCAAGCGAGTAAATACCATGGGAGCCAGGTTTTCGGAACTGGCCAATAACAGTGTAGAAAACACGTTTCTTAATTTTTCTCCTTGCCTCAGTCATGAACAGAATGGTTTATTTATTCTCTATTCCCGTTTTCCGATTTTTGAAACGTTTCCATTTTATTGCCTGCTTGCTACTAACAAAAGGAATTAGTTTTTAAATTTACAATAACAGAATAATAATTAGTCATAATATCGTCCTTCTAGGAGTTTTCTTCAAGCACATGGTACAAGCATAAAACAATTATCCTTATTATCCTTTTTTGGTTGATCTTTCGTGAGACCTTTAAAGATATGAGGTTTCTAAAAAAGGTTCTCACTAATCACCGAGGAGGTTCCGAACCCATGAAGAGTCACGAATGTCTCGAACAAGAAGTGTTTCAAAAAGTTGGCAAACGTTACTACGAATTTCCTAAGATTTGCGATCTATTTTCACACGTCTAGGTAAAGTAAAATGAATTAGATGGACTAATCAGGAGCCTGAGAGTGAGTTAGCACGTGGTTACTACAACTTAGAGGATGTTGAACCTGCAGTGTTCTTGAAGCGAGTCAGCTGTGCAGATAAAAACGGAACATGTTCGACTACAAAACTCGACCAAGCTACCTGAGATATGTCAAAAAAGGGGGGAAGTTTGTGAAGAAACCGTTGTTCTGCGTTGAAGGGATATAACGAGATAATTTAGTTTCATGAACTGAGTTGAAAATGTAAATTAGCCACCGTAGAGTAGAAGGCTGACGTTTCAAGATTAGTATGCTTTTGATTCTGACCATTACAATAGTTTATCATAAATCCTCTTTTGTTTTTGTTTTTTTTATCAGATAATCGAAGGCGTAGGGAGGAAGACGAGGACCAACAAACGAACGTGACTGAGTACTAAGAATGAATGACATAAAGAAACACGGATGAAGTCGAATTCCATAAACCTATTACAGGATCTTGGCATTACAAAGGAATCTACAGAAAAAAAAAGGGGAAGGAAGATTGAAAAAAGGAAGTCTGTACCACGGATTTTTTCCCATCGAAAGATGACGAATATAAAAACATTTACCTAACTATCCGGACTGCTGTAACGAGAATTATTTCAAATTTTGTGTTCTTGGTTTATATAAATTATTAATTTTTGGGAATTGTCTGTTATTTTAATAATGAAAAGTTCAATTCGTATATTTTTACGCCATTCAGCAACGATGTAAACTCATTCTAATCAAAAAATGTTTAAGAAGGTAAAACTATTCAATAATATCACTATTATTTGATAATCAAATTATTCAAGTATTCAGCTTTCCGTCAGCTACTCCTTGTATTTTTTTAAAAATAATTTTTCAACCCTTCTTAACAAGGGTTCCTATCGCCGGTGGTTCCTGCATCTATTTTGTTTTTGTTCCCCTCAGGGGCTTGTTTACCCTCGAAATTATTATTAAAGGTTTCATTCATTTTAGGACAATTTTCAGCGAACCAAGACAAAAAAAAAAGCTCGGTAAAACGTAGTAAAGGTGTTGTTAAATACATCAGCAATGCTTCGCAAAATATCAGCAACCGGGCTGACAACTGAAAGCAGAAATGTGCTATAATTTTAATTTGAACTAATAACTTAAGATCAGTATTTTTGTGGGCATGTATAGTTTTTTTTTAAAGTAAAAAAGCTATCCACGGCCGGACGGGTCTGTTTACCCTCTTGAGAGACAAGCTTCTCATCTATTCAGACAATACTGCATCATAAAACGGGCATCTTGATTTTTATCTACAAGTGTTTTGGTGTAGGGCGCTCATAATCCAATACTTCCTCACTGTACAATCCTCTCAATTATGAAAGCCTTGCCAACAGGTGGTTCGATTGTCTTTCACCAAGTTTCATTTTTATTTCCTATAATTCAAGGAAATATGGCAAGGTGTCATCTCAGCATCTGTTAACATTTCCGAGGTCTGATGGTTATCTAATGAACTTAGCTTCAGCAAAATCAGCAGCTGTACATGACGAGCCACTTACCGTCAAAAACCACGGTTCGCAATATTGTCATCCAGTGTTTCAGCGAAACAGCGTTTCTTTTCATGAAAGCTTTGTGTAAAATAACACATTGACATCGCCGCTTTCACCTCTTTCAAGACAAAGATCAATCGATAAAAAACTCTTTATACTAAAATTGACCAACAAACATTTTCGTACAATGACTGCCATTTTGATGCTTGACGGAGAACGCTCTCTCGGTGTAAGAATTATTTATCAGAAATGTGGACCTAATCTATAGATGAACAAGTCCTAGGTCACATCGGCGCTAAAATTTTGCTTTTATTTCCACCACATTTCAGTCGTTAATAATTTCCTCACAAGTAAAAAAAAATCGTATTTACCATTAAAGCCTACCACGCTGATGACCCAACTAAAGAACTCAGTGAAAAAGAAAAACAAATTCCCTATTCAAATTTTACTCCGTGTCAATCTCCGCCTCAGTTCCCTTAATTTTTACTTCGATCCTCTCTTGATGGTGGTAATTTTCATCCTTTTGATGACAGAAATTTTCATTCATATAATTATTCTCCAATACTCACTCACTCAAGACCTTTTCTAAGACCTGTTTTCCATTCAAAATTTCTTTTCTTCGATATTTGATTTTCTTCTTTCTTCCCCTCAAACATTTAACTTTCCGGTGACTTTGCAAGGGGGTAAATTAGTGGAGATCCTGTGCACATCCCATAACACTAAGAAAGTCTTGAGATAAATGCAAACAAAAGTTATTGGATTTCAGTTGAATTAAAATGAAAGGAACCATAGATTAATAACTCGCTATCAACGGCGTCCATTATTAACGTCCTGTCGCGCCATTTGTCAAAATTTAATGATAGCGTTCATGATAAGGTAATATTGTACTGCAATAAGAGCACAGAGAGTATAAAATAAGTTGAAATCACATCGACGGGACATTCAACAGAACAGTGCTTCTTAGCCACAAATTTCATTGTCTTGTCTTGTCTTTGATTCAAAAAAAGCCAATATGTTACAAAAGACTTCTCTTTTTCTCTTTTTAGTTGTAGTTCTATATCTCATGAACGCATGTTTCTCTCTGAAAGACGACGAAAGATTTATGTCATCAAAGGATGAAGAAGCCAAGGTTTTTCAGTTAAAGCCGAGGAAGAGGTCTCCGTGTATTATTGGTACCCGATATCGCAGCAAGCATTGTGAAGGAAAGAGATTCTTCAAGGAACAAAACCTCAAGGTATGTCTACGGCGGAAAATCCATTGCTCTATTGTCTGCCTCTAAGATGCATTAAAAATAAAAAAAAAATCACTTTTCATTAGAACCTACTGGTTATCATTTTTTTAATTTCAATGACCTTGTCTGTTAGTTCCAAGCGTTAAAAAAGATTACACCCTCGAATCTGCTTTATTGCGAATTGAATTGGTTTCAAACGAGGGAAAATAATGGTACTCTATTTTTTCCACTTGCTTCAAATTAAAAACAGCGATGTGCCTTTCTTCATAACCGATCAATTCGAAACAAAACTATTGGTGACCCATATTACGCACGGGTGCTTTTCCAGCGAAAAGGTTTCAGACGGTTGATTGGTTCTGTCATTCTTTTAGCTTTTTTTATCAATATTGCTAGGTTTATTTCTAAACTTGTCTTAATGTATTTCGCGGTTTGATTCTTAATTGTGCCTGGACGATTCCTTTGAAGTTTCGAATACTTTTCCAGCTTCGAGAAGATATACGGTGAAATGAGATATAACTACATTGTATTAGGAAATGGACCGGTCGAGTGCACCTTTAGACATTGCCTAGAGATGTCTGTCCAATCATAGTGCTGTTTCAAAGTAAAAATTTTTAATAATCCCACAGAAGGGATCTTGCGGTTTTTCAGCGCGTTCACTCTTTTCACAAAGAGCTATGAATCTAAGGAAGGTTTCTATATATTAACTCAGAGATAGAAGGAATCTTTGGAGAAGTTAGCGCGCTTTTCTTTTGCGGAGTGCCATGGAAAACCCAGGCTATCTAGCTCCGTAAATGATTTTAGAACTGGAAATGGGTACGAAAGACAATTGACCTCCAAATTTAACCTCAAATGATCCCTGAGGAGGTCAACAAATGAACCTCAAATGAAATCACAAATGAACCCGCACCTTAAATGGTCCTCAATTAAATTGAACCGGAAATGATCTCTCTACCGCAAATTACACCAAAGGAGGACCGCAAATGATCCCATAGAGAAATCTAAAATGGTGTGGACAAAAGGGCGAATAATGGAACACGTTATGTGTGACATCAAATGTCGGCGGTTTCTTATCGATTTTAGCGTACATCACCATCGTGGGAAAAAAAAGAGGGACAAAGGTGCAGAAGTTGTACAACAGATATCAGTCTGCTTGTGTTTTAAGAAAGAAAACGTCTGAGGTAACGGCTCCAAAAGCATCATCAACACTTCATTTCTTGCTTTCGTGCTCAACACTGAGTGGGTTTTAGTTCATATCGTTGCAGATTTATATCGGCAATAGCATTGTAAATCACTGATATTAACCCTCAACTAAAAGGAGACTCTTCAATTACTACAGGAATCATAAAATTAGAAGTTGATTGTCGTTTGATTTCCAATTATTTTTGCACACGCAAGCCAACTATCGATATCAAATCACTCTGTTATTAGAAGCACATAAAGTCTATTAAATCGACGACTTTTGGATTCGAAATTTAACAATGCGACAAGATAAATCAAACTTTTGATGCTGTGTGCAACCCACTCCCAATATACACATTCGATTTCATATACCTCATGTTATATGTAAGCAGAAGAATTAGGCTACCCAACGTTATTTGATGTTTTCAGCGCACATTTCATTTACAAATAATTTGCACTGGAAAGCAATCGCTGTATTAATTCAAATCATATTTTCAAATTAATCCTTTCCCTGAGAGGGTAACAAAGGTAGTTCTTGAAGGTGGGGAGGGGAGGGCTGATCTCGTTTCACGAATGAATTTTAGAAATATTTAAGCGTCGCGTACACTTTAAACAGCATTTCACGCGCCACAAATTTTAAAGGGAAAACTTTTAATCTCTTTTCTAGCGCACGAAATTTCAGGGAAATCTCGAGGGCTTTCACGAAACGAAATAACAAACTCATGGGTCACGTACATTTCAGGAGGTAAATCACGCCTCACGCTGACTCATAAATGCACGAATCACGTTCGCCTTTTGTAAAATTCACGCGTCGCATATTAAATGTAGCCCTGATCACGCGTCAGTTCTCTACTCTAGTTTCTTATTAATTAATTAGTTTATTTTACTTCGAGTTTAATTTGATATGAATCAGTTGTTTGTAGAGCTTTAGAAAAAAGAATTATGGGTCATTCGGGTTTTTTCTTTAATTAACGGTATCATTTGCGTAGCTGTTCAGAACCAAAGTAAAAACAAGCCTGCCACCTGAAAGGCGGGAAAACGTGAGCGACTGAGACAAGATTGATTTTATGTTTGCATCTGATTGGTTGAATCGGTTGGATGAAATTCCTCTACCAATCACATGGCGCAGTAAAGCACAACGAGAAAACCGCGGATTACTTTCGACAATTGAATAAAAATTCCTGTATGGGAAAAGAAAACCGTTTATATCGGAAAAACTTAACAACTTAAGAAAATCGAAGCTGTCTTTCCTGTACCTAAGTTTGAATCAGCATTACATAAAAAGAAACATCAAAGGAAATTTGAAAGCAGCTTACTCCTCAAAACCATCTCTACAACCGCTTTGAATTCGCATGAACGCAGCATTTCTGAACAATCTCTTTCTTTAGTACTTGAAATTAAAAAGAAATTTGCTTATGTTAGCTTTAATATGTTTCCATTCCTATTCATTTGGGTTTTCTTTAGATTACCGAGGATTCAACATAAGGAGCAATCGATGCTGAATGACAGAATAATTAAAAACAGCAATAGAAACTATTTTAAAAGCAACTGCTACCTCGGACTCCTGAACAAGTTCCCGTCAAGACTGCAATCTACTGATAGCTGTATGCCAAAAAGATCCGTCGGCTCAACACATGAAGAAAGACCGTCCGCTAGTCGTTACTGAATGCATATTGGCGGCAGGAGTCTGTTATTATATGACAATGTTTTTAGAAATATTGTTCATGAGTATTATTTGTAAAGTAAAACTTAACTAAGAAAATAAAATAAAAACTTGATTCCTTATCCGTGCGCTGTGAATGTCCACACGTAGTCGCTAAAAACTCACCGACAAGATTTGTCAAGGTCGGGTTTTTTCAACCATTTAACTCTCAGAAGTGATTAACGTGTAATTTCCCCTTAAAATATCCATACGTTATCCAGTCGAAAGGCAATGAGAATACACAAACTTATCGGGTAGAAGTTGAAATCTGATCTAACACCAAATTCTCGTAACTGATTTACAAAGAAATATCCAGGAACTAGAAAGGAGAATCAACAATAAGACCTCGCTAGTTAAAGTGTTAAAAAATTGGGTATCGATAAAACCGGCTTAACAATCAGGAACTAACGTAAAAGGCGATTAACATCGCTATAGGTATATGTTGTCAAATTCGGTCATAAATATTCGATTGAATATTGAAAAAAACCCCCTAAACCTTCATAGAATTCCAGAGCCTCTAAAGACAAACAAAAAATTAAGTTTTTAGACAATTTTTTTTCTTAGAACTGGACATCTTTACCTTAGTTGTAGCTGTATTCTGCGATGAAGTTAAAAAAAAAATGCCACTTGTAAATGGAAAACGAAAAATTGAGAAAGCTGTGGTTATTTTAAAACAGCAAACACGAGAGGCAGTTTTGAATGTTCGACCGATCACTGTAAGTACACAACCGTTTAGACCTCCATAAACAGTTATTCCACAGTTTAACAACCAACTAAGTCATTAGATTACGTCTTCGCTACCTTTAAATATTGAGTATAAAAAAATTCATTGGAATTTTTCGGAAAAGAAATGGAACAAAGGCTGATCAGGACTTTTTTTTTTAATGGCGTTTGAGTCGTTTTATACGTCAATATCCCACATTTAAACAAACATTTCTTGTTGTTAATCGGTTCTTCAGCCAAATAGACACCAAACTTAATATTACAAACAAACGCACCTCGTGTGCCGCATGTTTTCTGACCACATTTTGACGTCATTTGTGATCTAGTGCTGAAAAAGTGCACGGCAACATGGAATCTGTTTGTTAACTGTCTCCTTTAAACGCAATACCTCGCAGTTGAATCCTTTCGAACGTATATCGCGAAATACACAATGCACGCTGAAAAGCACTTCTAAGGTAGAGAAAAACATACAAAAACAAAACCAACATTGTTTTAATTTTTTTGTAAGTATTTGACACGAATTCCATCGAATTTTTTCTCCCTCTTCTCTCTTGTCATTATAAATTATATGCTTTTTGTAAAGAAATTTGGATTGTGTACAAAAATTATATTCACTTGGTGAAATACTTTAAAAAGAACGGTATCTTTGATAAAGATTATTAAACTTATCCAAAATCAGTAAATTTTAAGAATTCTACCTTGTTTCTTTGCGGTTAATTTGTCCGAAAATGAAAATAAAAGCACCAAAATTATACCCTCCTGTCGTAGCGGTTACATTGACTAGAAAAAGTGACTCACAAGGGTTTGGCTTATGGCGGTTGTTGAAGAAAAAAGGAGTATGTTTATTTGGTTAAAAGCGTCATATCTACACCTGTTTTGACGGAGAAAGGCGGCAAATTTAACGCCGCGCCAAATCGTTTTAGACACGGTTGAATATCGAGAAAACGTTAATCTTTTTCACGGCAGGGTCGCCGTCGCTAATTTGCGTCAATCTTCACCATCCCGACGACCCTTATATCTCTGTCAGTAGTAATTCCGTCATCTTCGATTTTTGCCTTGATGAAAAACTGATGAGTCTCTTTAAAGTTTCCTCGCTCCTACCCAAAATTCTTCGTAGGTCAGCCAAATATCAGATTAAGAAAATTCCGGCGAAGCCTTGTAAAAGAAAAAGGCAAATAGTTATGACAGAAACTTAAAATGAACGCTTTTAGCTCATACTAGTCGGTTGTCAGATAGAAAACATGAAATAAAAATAGCTTGAGGGTCCGGATTTCATCACAAAGAATACAAAGCAGGCTATGTGATAACAACGTTTATGTGAAAGGTGATATGAATCATATCGTGCAATATGTGTCCCAAAAAGAAGGGTTTTCGTTTTGTCATTTACATATCAACAGATTTAAAGTAAGAGGTCGTCTAAAACTATACCAAATTTCTCAGTGCTAGAATTTACCAGATTGGCATCAGAGTCGCCGTGGACGCCGACTTAGTTTATTTCAGTGGGTTAACTCATGCTATGCATCTCACTGATTTTGACGTTAAACATTCAAGGATTTGATTCAAATGGACACAGAGTCATGATATTTTAGGGGATTAGTATTATTATTATTTATTACTATCGGCTTTAAATGTCAAATCGGAAGAGCAAAAGCCCTTTTATTTGCCAAAATCACGCAAGGCTAAATGACCAAGAAGGATGCGTAAAATAAACTGAAAAACAGAGATATACTTAAGAAACTTCTACCCGGCGACTTAAAGATCGTGGCAATCCATCAAGTTTTGCCAACTTATCATCCGTGATGCTCCGCTTTGTCTTCTGTATGTGTTCAATATCGGTCCCATGAGTTATCTTTTTCTTGTTTTGTTTTGTTGTTGTTGTTTTTTTTTACGATAGTTAATCTGTCTGTTGTGATCACCGCCTAGTCTGAGCTCATCTGAAGCAGTCATTGAAATATACATTCTAAACCTGACCGATTGCCTTTGTTCTCTTGGCCGCGGCGTTAAATTCTCCGCGTTTTTCCGTCAAAGTAGTGTATGTATGACGCTTTTCAGCACGTAAAGAACGCCTCTTTTCCTTACTAACCACTAGACGTCAAACTATTGTACGTCGCTTTTTTTGGGCAACGGAGGATAGAATTTGGAACTCTTTTGGTTTTCCACTGTTATCACAGGCAACCGCATTCTGAATCATCACGATTTTCATAAAATAACAGGATTAATGGAACCTGTACTTTCAACTGGTTGTTCTGAATAGTAGCACAGTTGAGTTCCCCGTTTCATGAAAGTCTGGTTCACTCATTCCTCAGCAAATGTAAAATATTCAGGTGTTTACTGAAGCAACTACAATTAAATTCTTACTGAAAATAAAGCGGGTAAATTTTAAACACCTTGAGGCCTTTCAGGTTCTTTGACCATTTGAAAACGGAGTGAAACCAGAGTAGATATATGTATTTTATCCTTCATTTATTTTGAGCCGTTATGGAACATGATTTGGTGGGGTTTATCAAATCAATCATAGTTATTTTAACTTCGGTTATGCCATGAAATGACGAAAGATTCTTGGCATTAAAATAACGCAAATGCAATTTACGTCAAAGAAGTCTCAAAAATATCATCTTTTTTTCATCTCTACCTTCTTCTTCTTTTATGGATAAAAAAGGTGCTTTTTTCCTCCATCGCACTTCCGGGCCGCTCAGACTGTTTTCTTTTTTCCACAAAGCGGCGCAAAGTTTGTTTTCGCAGTTTCACTTCCGGTTTTTATAGCTGTCGAACTTCCGAAGTTGTTACAGAAGGCTATTATCCAACAAATCACGGACGTTAAACTGTTTGCATATCCGCTTAAACAACACGACCATTTTTCCACTCATGGTATAAATACGACTTTCCACCAGATAATCCAACATCACAACGTTTTGCACCTAGAGGCCGTGTCAAACGCAGAACAACCAGTGCACAATGACAGTTACGAAGATATATGTCCTTTACTTTTTCATCGCCATGCTTCTTCTCGATTCCGTGAAGAAATCTGAATGTTCCTCTGATAAATGGACTTTTTCTGGAAAGATGGCAGCTGGCTTCTCCACTCAAAAACGTCCCAAACGAAGCCCGTGTATTGTTGGTACAAGATGGAGAACAAGAAGATGCCAAAAAAGCAAACGAGCTCTACAACCGAAGGTACGCAACAAAACTAAAAATCTATATCAGAGATAATTCCACGCAAAGAAATCCGGTTTCGTCTTTAGGCGACTTGTGAGTCGGTTTGCAAAACAACGTTTACCAAAGAGTTTTACCCAGAGATATTCAGTAACGTAAAAATTATTTTATACCAAGTTTTTGAGCTAAGAAATGATTGTTAACAAATATTTTGAAGGGGTAAGTTTGTAAAGAAACTGTGGTGCTGCGTCGGTGGGAGAGTATAACAGGGATATTTAGTATTATCGAATGAGTATATAACGTAAACTAGCCACCGTAAAGAGTTTCAAAGCTGACGTTTCGAGCGTTAGCCCTTCGTCATTCGCTCTCTTAGACGCGTAAGACGTGTGTGATTAACGCTGACCTGTAAACGATAAGCGACAACAATCGGAATTCAAGATCGTAAGTAAATTCCTATTCTGGGAACTACAAAAAGCAAAACATTCAAAAAGAAAAAAAACTAGGCGTCGACGGATGTTAGGGTGTACTGATGTTAGGGTGTAAAAGGTTGCTATCAACAAAGCTACGAAGCTATATGTTGAGAGCTAGGTAAAGTGTGCTGGGTTTTGTTCCCCATAAAGAAGTATGAAAAAAACAATGATCAAGAATTCATGCTGTCACTTTTCCTTTCAAGGTATTTTTTTCTGATCGCGACTGGAATAAAAATTGATGAACAGACACTAAAAAGAAGAGGAAAAAAAAAAAGATGCACGTGGGGTCAAGGCCATTGGTCTAGGCATGTTCAGATCAAGTCTTCAAGGCAGCTCACCATGTTGGAAAATAATTGCTTGATGCTGAAACTGTTTATTTTTTACTTTGACAAAATAAAGGAACTAACCCAGCTTGGTTTAATCAGAACTTGACACCATACCATGTATGCATTAGTGTTTTATTACAAAGATAACAAAGATAATTGCTTGGTCATCACTTATCATGGGGGTGGGTCACAATTAAACTTTCCTCAGCCCCCCCCCCCCCCCCCATGAGGCTCTGTAGTGTTCTAATGATCCCATATGATTGGCAGTCAATTTTATCTGAGTTCCCCCTCCTGGTAGAGAAGCCTGCCCCCCCTTCCCCCTGGTTCCTTCCTAAAACCATGTGATCCCCCAAAAAATCCTCAGACTCCCAGGTGATAAATAATGACTGCCCCATAAAGATGAAGATTTTTTTCCTACATGCATTTATTATTTTTGTTTTAGTTTTGTTGCTTTGTGATGCTCTCATGTGAAGCCCTAACTAGATGCTGTTATGCGACACCCCCATGAATCTCCTTTTGTGCAACTGGGGAAGTTTGCAAATCCCCTCTCAAGCCAAAGATACAATCTTAACATTATCATCCAGAGCAAAAGATGTCAACTTCAAGACACAATTATAATTAATATGAGAAGAAATTGCATACTCAAACACAAAGTAAATAAGAAATAAAGGCTGGTGCCAACACAAAACAACCTCAGAGAGAGGACATTCAATGAAGAGAAAAAATTAATATTTAACCCTTTAATTCCCAAGATCAGATTGTTAATTCTCCCCTCTAGCTGCTACATATTTCCTTGTAAACAAGTTACGAGAATTTACGGTAAGATCAGGATGACAACTTAAACCTGAGTACTGAGTATTCTTATTACATGTTTGCTGAATATTGTATAGATATTGTAGAGAGAACTAACATTTTCATCTCTTCTGGGAGTTAAAGGTTTAATAGGCTTTAATGAATCCTTAAATATTATTTCTGTGCAGCCTAGAAACTGTACATGTTACCACTGGAAATATTTACACAACTTCATTTTTGTTGTATATGGTTTTAAGGAAAAGTAAATTTTGTACAAGAAAAACAAACCTCAAATGTTCACAATAATTTGTGTGTAGCTTTAAGATTTGCTCTTCTATAGATACTGATATTTAAGTTGAATAGTCAATACAAAGGTGATCCCTGAAAATCAACTCAAAAATTTGTTTAATGTTTTCTAAGTTAGGGCTATTGTAAATGATATCAATGGAATTAATTCTTTACATCTAAAAAATTAAAACTTGTGGATGTACGACCAGCAACATAAAAAACAAAAATAATTAATCATACAAATTTGGCACAAAATGTGTTCACTATCTGCATTAGCCCATGAGAGGAGAAACATACTCCTCAAACCAATAAAATTAATTTACAGTGTTTATCTCCACATCTGAAAAATAAAGATGAAAATATGACAACTATTTTCTTGAGATTCCCAAGAGTAACCAAACCTTTCTAGGTTTGCATTAAATGCACAGATATAACAAATTCACCTGGGTTCCAGAACAAATGGTTGTAAAGAATTCTTTGAATCTTATGGCCTATGAAGAAGATGGAGCTGGATTGATAGTGTGTGCTCTGAATGTCACCATCAGCTCTACCAAGAGTGGCCCTTCTCCAGACGGCCAATGAAAGAGAGGCTGATCTGAGGAAACTTGGTGGACAACCATAGAAAGGGAACAAGGAACACAGCACAGCTCCAGATGGAGGCAGCCTGACAGACTGGCAACCAACAGAATTAAATGGCATTCTCTGCCAGATGCCTCATGTGCATAGAAGCACAAACGTTCATATACAATTCATACTGGAAAAGTATAAATAATAAGTTTCTGGAGCTCACTTCTCCTTTTTAAAAGCTTTAATGTTCTGCTTACTGTAGTTGCATGTAGAGTGACTTCCATCAATCAGCTATGAGTTCTTTACCATCTCCACATTGTATTCAAATCCTTTGACAAATGGGACTCCTACAGATGTGACCTTCTTCTGATAGGCCAAGTACTCTTCACCAAAGAAATCAATTAATGTGATTTCCTCATCATAGACACGTTCATTGAAAAATCTCCATGAGGCCCAGATGTAACCAATGAGGCAAATGGGATTACACAATGTGAGTTGTGTTCCTGGGAAAAACACGTAGAAATTCATTTTTAAAAACAGATATTATGTACTTATTGACTAAGCACTAGATAGAAAAAAATGATGTATGGACCAACAGGAGCAAAGTCTGTGCATTATAATTAACTGACCAAACTCAGTAAATAAGCATGCTATCATATGATCACAAAGTGATGAAAATTTCAGAAGTTTTGTTTAAACCTAAAAACAGTCAGTTTTGTTTTCCCATGAGTCTTGAACTCTCAGGAAAACAAAATCATCTGTTTGACCCTAGGGAGGGGAAATTAATGGGTTGATCAATTAGCAGCTTCAACATCCCCCCAACCCCCATGTAGGTATATGAACTTTAAAAATTGGTTTGTTTAAATTCCTACTCCTGCTGGAGAAAAATTCGTGATCAAATGCCACTTTCAATGCTTTTGTAAAAGGAAAAATCTGAAACCTTATAGACTTCTCTCTTCTGAGCTATTTGCTGGCAAAAGTGAAATATTATACACTTAATGTACGATCCCAAGGAAAACAGTTAGTTTTGTTTTCTGATGTTCCCTTCACTTTGTCTTGGGAAACACCAGGACTTGTAGTAAAACAAAACTAACTAGTCTCCTGAGGGAACATACACTAAGTACTCTGCTATTTTTATTAGATTTTCCCTAAAACAATCATATGGCAAAAACAAACAAACAAAGAAGGCACAACTTCTTTATTCACATGCATGTAGGCAACAACTGCTCAATTGTATCCTGGTCAGGTACATTTGAATTTGGTTAGGAGCATGTGACCAAGAATCAAACAATCACATTGCTTGTTTTGTTGAGTGAAAGTCTAGGTTTATAATAATTACCAGTAAACATCTCCATATTTAACGATATAACACTTTTCTTTGGCTAGAAAGACTCGAGACTACTTGTTCAAATTCCCCACCCCATCCAGACAAGGTTCAAATTCTCCACCCACCAGACACAGAAGATGTTCAAATGCCTGTGGGTTACCCAGGAGGGGAGGGGAGGGGAGGGGGATGTTGAAGCTTTGAACTGATCACTGTGTAAGTGTCTATTGTCTTACAATAACTTAACTGTATTTTATGGTGGCCCACAACCATCATGGCAATAACAAATACCTTACAGCAAAACCAAAAGGCTAAGACAAATTTTCATAATCTCTCTGAACATGAGATAATTATTCCATGAGCCTTTTGGTTTTTGCTGTGAGCTTTTTGGTTTTGCCATGAGGTATTTGTTATTGCCGTAACAGTTGTGGGTCACCGTAGCATTTACCTAAACTCCACCAGAACCAGCCAGCATACCCTGGATGTCGACATAAACTATAAATTCCACGTGTCACTAACACATGGCTTTTCTCCTTTCTGGTCTGAATAATATGGGTAAAATTAGATTCAGCCGTTATCATGGCAAGCTTTCGTAAAGTTTCTCCTCCAATCATACACAGCAAACCCATGGAGCTTGCAATGAACATGTTCTTCATGGAAGGGAAAAGCCACAGTTCTATACCAAATTCAATCCAACTTGCAACAGCGGCAATTTGATATTCTGGACTGTGATTCAGCAGAAATGAATCCACAGATAGCTTATCTGGAGAATAACATGCCACCATGACATATTCAGAGAGGTGAAAGAATGATAATGAAGCTAGGTACCAGCCAAAATATTTCCAGAATGTTTCACCCAAGCTTAGGAGAATGGCAATTCCAAATATGATACCTTTGGGTCAAAATATATAAAATAGCATTTGTGAGTATAAGTGAAGAAAAATTTTAGTTCTTCATGAAGACTCTGATATCACCTTAACCCTTTAAACCCTGAGTAAGAGTGATTAGCATCTAGTTTCTCCTTACTATATCACCCCTGAATCACACATGAAAGTCATGAGAATACAGGAGATGATCACCAACTATTTAAGCAGCTCTTAATTGTTAAACAAATTCTCCTTGTCAGTCTCTTTGAAAATGTATGGAGAACAGTATGGAGAATATGCATACTGATATTAGGTTGTAAAGGGTTAACAAATAGATTCCATGTCACTATGCATCTGTTCAGCAATAGATCACAAATGATATCAAAATGCAGTAAGGACAAAAAAAAAGGACATGAAAAGCAGCCGAGTGTGTCTCTGATTATCTAACCAAATTTGGATATCATCTGTGATCTATTGCTGTACCGACAATTGGCAACATGGAATCTATTTGGTTTATATAGCAAGGAAGCAAAATGCTGTTTGTAGTGACAGTATCTATGCATCTGTCCCCCAATATATCATAAGTAAAGACCAATCAAATAGCGCGCATAATTAATAATATAATTCAACAATTTGAAATATTTTGTAACAATAGTGAATTCAAAATTTATGAAAAATGTTGCACAGCATTGAATATTATACGAAAGTAGACCCATTTGGTTATTGACATCGAATGACGTCTATAGAGCAATTTGTGGCCTCGGTTAAGAACTTAAAAAGTAATTTAACCTGGCCATCAACTTCTCCTTTGATATGTTTTATCTATGCCACAATAGAGTAGCTCTCCACTTACCTAGTTTGCCTACAAAAGTCGTGTCACGTACAAAATGAAACGCCAACCGCAAATAAACCACCATAAGTCTATATCAGTTGTCTCATTTTCACAAAGACGCGCTCGATTAGATCGAAATAAAAAATTATTTTTAGCAAAAAAAATGATGTCGGTAACACTTAAGAAATTTTCGTTGGAATAACAATCTTAACAGTTGTTATAAATTCCTAAATGCTTACCTAACAGGGCAGCTCTCTTGGCAACAGAAGAATATGGAACGAAACAAGTCGCACACATGGTTAATCCAAGAATTATGCCTCTCGTGGCGATACTCCATATTTCCGTAAGACTACAGCTTTGAAATAGAGTTAAAACTAAGAGAATGCAAGCAATGAAATAGGAAAGTGCAACTTTCCCCTCTAATATCAAAGTGTTTAGCACCGACATCTTGGAATCTGGGGGGTACTGGGTAATAGGAAAGGGTATGTGGGGGAGGGGGTATTTTCAAATGACAAGCAAATTCTTCACCAGCAATGAGGCTGTTAGTCTAGAATTATTTTAAAATTCTTTATTCTTAAAATAAAATTCCTAAAAATACATTTTTTGATAGGAAAATATGCTAAAAACTTAAAATAAAATAATTAATCTCTGATAACTCACCCCAGTACCCTCGCCACGGCGAAAGTGGTTTCCAGGTTCTTTCACTTGTTTTCTACTTGTTTGCAGTGCGTTAAGAAATATGGCGAGTGACGACGACAGAAATCATAGAAAACGAAATTCCAGTCGCAATGGAAGGCCAGATTTGGTCGAAACATGCTTTGGTGTTTGGTCAAGAAGTGTAAAAGTTCATAAAGCCGTAGAGAAAGAACTAGATAGTATCTGCAATGGTATCCATGTTGTGAAGATCAGAAAAGTGAGTTTTACTTTCAATGTTACTTTTCACGTGACTCGACTTGAACCGTTTTCCACTTGACAAGTGATCTTTGCTTTCACAATATTCGTCGGCCGAGAACGTCATAACAAAACTAAACCTTCACTTTCTACCTAACAGATTTCCGCCGTGTTTTTTTAAATTAGTGGTTTAGGGTCTGCGGATAACCGTAGGTCTTTTTAACTTGATATATGGAATTTCCTTTCACCATAATGGTGAAAATGATATTATTTGTCTGGAATGTTTGGTGTATTGATGCAAGTTAATAATTTAATTTTGTCGATAGATTGTAAGCGTATTCAACGTTATCCTCTATCTATGATTTTCCTCATAGAGCGTACATTTTTGCATTTTGTTATTACGTATTTACATCTCATTGTCAGTAATGGTTTATGAAAAAACATTAATGGACGGAATCAATAAAGTCATTGTTTTTGTTAGAATGTAAATTGGCCACTGTTAAGAGTTTCTACAAGACACCCTTACCTTTGCCAGCTAATAAGTTTTTGGTTTTTTTTACACTCATCTAGTAAACCATCTTTAGAGGTTATACGGGCAAAGATTCAGCCAGATCATCATTATGATACTACATATAAAATCAACTAATTTCTCTCTTTTTTTTTTTAACATACTCAGGGTGCTAACCTTACCAAAGAGGAACTTAGTAGAACAAGGGGACTTCTGGTTGCGGTTCGTGCAACAGGTAATTGTAGTGATTGACCTTTAATTATATCCGTTTTAAACCACTCTGTGATCCTTGCAATCTGATTGTCACTCAGATGTGCAACTACTTCGTGAATCTTGGTAGAACCAAGTTGATATAATAATAACAGGAAACAGTATACAATCCACTTACAGTGGTAAAGTAGTTGCAGCTTTAAGCGCATCCTGTGCTGTGCTCTTGTGACAAATATACTTTTGCATCATTCTGTTATGATAGCATCACTGTCAAAGGCATCACATTTCTGGTACATACATCTAGAGGCAATGAACTGTCAATTTTGAATTTATCTGATAGATACACCTGTTGGGCAAAGCAGTCCCAAAGTTTATGATCATACATACATCAGAGTTGAAAGAGATGAAGCTGAAGATAAGTAAGTCTTGTGTGAACTGTAAACTTGCACATTGTAATCATACTGCTTGTACTGCAGTGTCTAATAATTGTAATTCCAGAGAAAAAGAATACAGGAAAAGTTCTCATTTGCATGCATAACTGAGATTTCAGCCAAAACACTGTAGCATTCTAACTTGGTGTTTTGAAAACAAATTACATGTAACTATGAACGTGAGCTAGTTGTGTGCCATGGCAACCTGAAATTATCTCTACATTTTAACCCTCTAGCCCTCAAGAGTGACTAACATCTAATTTCATCTAACACTGTTATCGCTGAATTTACCTCCAAGGCAAGATTAAAGGGAGAGAGCCTTGGGTTAAAATGTTCTTGATTGTTAAACAAATTCTCCTTGTCAGTAATTTGGAAATGTATAAAGGACAGTATAGAGAATTCGCATACTCATGCAAGGGTGTAAACACTGTCATGAGTAACTCCCATGGGTGACCCAGACAGAATTTGTCCTGACAATATCAGCACATTATTCAGCAGACAAGTGACGAGAACAAAGAAAAATATAATATCAGTTACAAGCCAGGATATTTAGTTGTTCCAATACCAAATTCTCTGAACTAACTTCATAGGAATTTTATGGCAGTCAATAAAGAGACTTATGAATGTGATCATGGAATAAGAGAAAAAGGGTTTACAGTAAACCCTTTAACTCCCATGATGTAATTTTCAATTCTCCTCTGTAGCTGCAACACATCTCCTTGTAAATTAATTATGAGAAATTGGTGCTGGATCAAGATAACAACTTCTACCTGATGAGTTTGAGTTTTCTTATCGCTTGTTTGCTGAAAATGTATGGGTATTAGAGGGAGAAGTTACTTGTTAGTCACTTCTAGGGGTTAAAGGATTAACACCAGCACCAAGTGTTGATGATCATAAGACTTCTGTATAATCTACTGTTTCTTTAATCATAATACAATTTTTTTTCAAGACTTCAGGAGAATGATAACAGTCATGCAAATGAAGCAAAAACTACGGAGGAGAATGGTGAATCTCTCACAGAAAGAGTGAAAGATGTTATAAAGAAAACAACTCCCAAGAAAGTCGAGAAAGGGAAAGATGTTGAGCAGAAAAGGAGAGAAATTAAGCAGCAAAGACATGAAAAGGAAAATGAGCAGAGAGAAGAAAAACTGGGTGTGAGACCTGAAGGTATTTACAGACCTGTTTGTAACTCTACAACCCAAAGGAACCATGTGGCCTTGTTAGTTCCTAATGGAGAGGCCAGTGTTTATGGAGATTAGAAATTACATGTACACTGTTGAATAGTAACAATTTTTTTTTCTAAAAATCTTATCACAAGGATGTCACAAGTAGCTCTTGTGACTTGTTCAGAACCATTGGTACTCAACTTCTTGAAGAAATTTTTTATTCAAAGTTATGAAGATGACTTTTTCTACCTTTGTTTAATTTTTGTGGATGTGTTGCCATTTGTTTTGTCTTTTTGTATCTCAAGCTCAAATGTTACATTATCTCCCAGGTACTGTATACTACAAGATTGGTCCCCCCCATGTCCCTGAAGTATCTGATAATCATCAGCAAACAGCAAACCTTTAGTAACAATTTATTTAACTTTAAATTTGGAGTACAGTACTTTAACTTAATTTAATGATGTTGTGCTATTTCATTGTTGCTATAGAAATTTTGTGGATTGGATTTCGCAGCATTATGGATAGATTTGCAAACTGCTATGAAATAAGTGGAAGGATTCTGTCTTACTGTCACCCGATTGAGAAAATTGGCCAGGTATGTGCAATATAATAATTTTAATTATAAATAGTAAAAGTTTTTTAAATTTATATTATTATCCATTGTGAGCAAGCAGTTGTGGTAGGGATAGATTTTCTGCTTTCTGCTGATTTATTATCATGGAGCTTTACATGCTTTACATGTAAACATATACAAATTTGACCCCTAAGAGTGACTAGTACCGGTATCTAAATTCTCCATACAATATTACCCCTGGATCACACATTGAGGTCTCGAGAATAAAGGAGATGATTATCAACTAAGGAAGCTCTTGATCATTGAACAAATTCTTCTTGTCTGCACCTTGAGAAATGTATAGAGAACAGCAAGGAGAATATGCATATTGATGTTTGGGTGTTGAGGGTTAAGGAATGTATACTTGCTGTGTAATCTCGAAGGAAAATGTAATGATTTGTCCTCCATTGATTTGACAGATTGTTGGCTTTGCAGAAAGGTGTATAAAGAATGCTGGAAGGAAATTTGTGGAGGGCAATGATGATAAGAAAAAGAAATGATGAATTATAATTATTTGATATGGTGAAGGACAGGTATTTCAGGGACATGTACAGTGAAAATTAAGGAGAAGTCACCTCCTTAAGTTTTGTGCATGGTACTCTCCAGGCTCAGAGGGGTAGCTGTGGAGGAATTTTTCTGAGGGAGGGATCATAGGTATGAATTTCTGCACCCCTTACATGTATTTAGTAAATAGACTCCTTCGGGAAACTGAGAAATAACCAAAAAATTAATAATTGAGAAGTGGAGCTTCATGAGCAATTGTAAAATTTTGAGGACAATCTCTCAGTCAAGGACATTTTGGGACAACAAACCAGTAAGTCAGAAAGTAGTCATCAGATTTCACACTAACCCTGGTCTATCTTAATCCAGCTTTGAACAACTGGCCTTGTACTCTACACATCAAGGTCATTTTTCTCATTGAAAAGTAATAAAGTTAAAAAAGTGAAACTCTTTAGCTTTTGGGCTGCTGTGCCTCAGGTATTAATTTGTATATTATTTATTAAGTGGCAAGAGGAAATGGTAAATGAGTATCTGCATGTACACTGTAGCACAACAAGATTTTCCCAATGAAGATTCTTTGGATTTGGGTGTGTTTGCAAACCTGAATTTTAAGGTGAACAGATTATGCTATTGAGAGCTGGGTGTTTGAACCTAATTGGGAATTATGTTAATTCTTTTGACAAGGCATTTATTATGACAGAACTTGACAGTATAACATAAGATCGATTAATGTGAAAGTCAGAACACTCCTAGCACCAGAAATATTTATGAAATGTTATGATCTGATTTGACCTCAGATAACATAACAGGAAAAAAGGAGGATTTTTTAGTTCGAATATAGCAATAAAAATGCCATATTTCAACCACGTAAATTCTTGTAAAGTGTAACAAGTTGGTGAGAAAGATAAAAACATAAAATTGGTACATAGCAAAAAAAATAAATGAATGTTTTATAAATCACATGATGTTAAAATTTCTGTTGTCATGTCTTTTAACTCTCCCCAGTCCCTTCCTTCAGTGGCTCTGATGGGAAGTGTTTTGATTGTAGATCAACCAAGAGAGAGGGGGTCTGGGTTCATAACTTTGCTGAAGCTTCCATGCTTTGTCCTGGGAAAGGCACTATTTAATTGAACTGTGTGGAGTGTTCTTTATTCTGAAATTGTGTAGTACACATGTGAACAAACAAAAGAGCATGCATCACGAGCTTGATTTGAAATTACAAGACAGTGTAACTCCAGACAAAATTTTGTAGCACAAAGTTTAATTGCCTCTTCACTACATCTATATTAAATTGGACAATATTATCACCAAATTACAGGATTTTGATCAGTACCAGTATGCTATTGATACTGTTGATTTGAGTTTTGTAGTATATTTCACCTGCTTTGTCAATTCCTTTCTCACATTACCTAGTTAAGATTCAGATTCATTCTAGGGGGAGGGGGGGATCTCAGCCGGATCCTGCAAGGTCATCCCACTGGAATCCCTTTGGAATCTCCCTTATTAGATCCTGCCTAGTTTCTGCTAGCACTGCTTTCAAATGCCCCCTGGATCACAATGGGATCCCTTACATGACCACACCAGATTCCTATGATCGCAACAAAAGGGACCTTTAGATTCGACTCCGAGTACGACTACGAGTACGAGATTTCCAATTACTGAGCAATGCGCATGCGTCATGACCGTGACACTGTCACGTAGAGCTGAAAACTCGTAGCCCTCCTTTCGTTGACGACGAGATTTTGTGAGAAGTCGTAGCCAGAGGACAAGATTTCTAAGGTAGGTTTTATCGCTTTCAGAATAACCCAATTTCTTTGATAAATTTATCGAGTTAAAAGTAATCTATAAGGGATATTGTTAGATAAGAATAAGTGTTTCTGGCGCGAAATTTGAACGGGAAAACAAACTTGCATGTGGCGATCTGAAGACCAAATTATTCAGGATTATTGAGCTGCCTCACATAGATTTATCAGCATGAAGTGTTCCAATTTCTTCAAATGGCTACCGTTTTATAGATTAATTCATTCAGGGTCTGCTCTTTCTTATTTCAGAAACTTGGTTTCTGATGTTATTCTATGTTTTTGGGGGGTAACTGAAGTTTGGAAAACGTATAAGCTTACATGAAAAACAACTTGAATGATATCAATTATGAAGAAAAAGAAATTTAGCTTATTTGCTGCTGTGTATTTCAGCTTATTTTAAAATATTAAAAACGCTTTGAGTTTAGTGCTGTATTTTCGAACTTATCTGTTTACAAGCCTGGGGTTCCCTGGTATTGCACTACTTGAGCAATGCCGAGACTCCCTATTAACTTGCCAGTAGGAGAGTTCTCTTTCGGGAGAGCACAAAGTATAGCAGCACTGTTGGTCAACTTTTCTGCCTCCACATTTTCAGACCACCTTTGATTTCATTGGGATAGTTCCCCTATCTTGGATTAAACCAGAGACAGATTATCCATTGGAACTTTTGGGTGTGGTATTCTATGTTTTTCTCAGTCACTTGGTTTAACTCATGCTAGCATCAAAAGACTCAACAGAGTTACAAATGACTTTTTCACTCAAGACGTAAAGAAAGCTAATAACCTTTTTTATTCTGGATAAGTGTTTGTTGTCTTTCACACAAAGCTTCATCTAACTGTATTTCTACTTGTAAAATATTCAAACCTCCTCTTTAGAGTAGAACTCTTCTACGCAACAGTATTTGTGGATGAAACTCGGACAGCTTCTTGAGATTGTTTAATCTTTTGACTTGCAAGAGGTCCTTTGTATTTGCAAATAACTTTTAATGCTCTCAATTGAGTGTCGAAAGCAATTGCAGATTACCTTTGTTCTTATGATAAGAGTAGACAATTTTCATTAGCCTCTCAACCATCAGGTGCAAAATTAAAACCAATCCAGACTAAGTCACCCATGTTTTCTCATCTGCACCTCAGGCAAATTGTTCATTTTTTACTTAAAAATTATCATTGCCTTCCTATGATATTTTTTCTTGATTACGATTAGCTGTAAGTTGTGACAACTCAATCAACACTCAATCAAAAACTATTTAACCCTTTACACCACAAAATCAGTGTGTATTTTCTCTTTACTTCTCTCTACCCAATTCTTATGAGGTGCTGATAAACAGTTAAGAGCTTGTTTAGTTCAGTGTTCTCCTTTTCAGGCAGTAACCGGTAACATTTACCACCTTTAGTACCTCTTACTACCGTTTAAAATTGCTTGGAATTCTTGAAAATTCAACTTGTAAAAGGATTGCTTTAACAGTTTGAAAATTTAATTTACCTGTCATGCTTAAAATAAGGGTGAACACTGTAAGTTGGTGATCATTTCCTTAGTTTATTATTGTGACCTTAATGTTTGATTCAGGGTCAAAGGGTAGAAGATGCCTAATCTAAAGATTCATGACACGTTCAAGGATTGTATTGACTTTCTCCGTCATCTTTTAAGAAGAGGTACCTGAGTTCTGACTTTTAATCCTAATACATTTCCTAGAAGGCTACCACCTGAACTTTGCATAATTGTTAAACACTGAAAAGAAAACTTGCCTATACAGCACATTTAGCCTACAGAAAACAGAGACAAAAATGTTTGGCATGATAAGAGGTAAGCATGTGACAAACACAGGGGGCAAATCACCCATGATCGTGAGACGAGTAAGAGGAGAGTGCATAACTCACACCTCATGCTTGTCTCAGGCTTACCTCTGCTTTTAGCCTTTAAAGAATAAATATAGAAAAGGAGAAAATGTCAGGAAATAAGAGGCATTCTCCTAATGTAAAGAGTAACATTTGGTTAATTATCTGTTTACAGTACTTAAGTCTTCTTCATCCTATATCAATTCATCATCCATTAGTTTTAGCTTAGTGACTCATTCAATCGCAAAAGATTTCTTTTTTCAAACGCTACTTTGATCCCGAATATGTTGCTGACTGGAAAATTGTCGTCAACTCGCTTTAAACGCCGGTTGGGGGCCCATATCTTTTAAAGTGCAATTTTCGCCTCTGAGATCTTCCTGTTAAAGTTAGCCCTTTTTACGAAGAATGCTTAACATTATGGTCTAAATTCAATACAACTAATCCGAATCAAGTCGAGGACATCTTGAATGAAATAATTTGGAACAACAAGAACATCTTGATTAACAAAAAATCGTGTTTTTACTCCGATCTTGTTGAGGCTGGATTGCATAAAATTTGTGGCATGGTGAAGTCAAACGGGCATTTTTATACGTTGTCTGACTTACAGTCCAAGAATATCCAACCCAGGAACTTCCTCTCCTGGCATGGGTTAATAGACGCTATTCCTATCAATTGGAAGAAAGAGCTAAAATCTAAGGCGATACCACACACTCCCCCTTTCGACCCTTAGGATTATAACTTGGTTTTAAATTCTGTTAAAGTGTCTTTATCAGAAATGGACACCAAAACGTTTTACGAAGCGCATATGTCTGATTTGCGCGCACTATGAACTAGAGTTTTATGAAAATTCCATGAATTTCATGTGAAAAACCCATGAAGATCATTTCATGGCCCATGAATACTGCAAAATGAAAATTCATGGGGTTATTTTAAGCCCTGAATTTTCCATGAATTAGGGGTATTTTTTTCATGACCTATGAATTTCTTTAAAAGTCTACTTTCATGACCCATGAATTTCCCCTGAAAGTCACCAGAACAAATTTCATGAGCCATGAATTTCTTCAAAAGCCTACTTTCAAAACCCATGAATTTCTCTAAAGTCTACTTTCATGACCCATTAGCACCAGAATTAATTTCACGACCCATGAATTTCTTCAAAAGCCTACTTTCAAAACCCATGAATTTCTCTAAAGTCTACTTTCATGACCCATTAACTAGATAGTTTCACCAGAATTAATTTCATGCCCCATGAATTGCAATCAAACAGCATTTCATGGGCTTACAATACATTTGTATGTTTTGGGAGAGCAAAATTAATGGGCCATGAATATTCCCTGAAATCCATACATGGGTATATTGAACTCGTGGCGATGAATTTCATTGAGAAATTCACTGGCCATTAAAAGTGGTGTTGATGACTTCATCAAGATCACTAATTTATCGACAAAATGACCTTCATAACCTGCAAAATTGACTTGTTGTGAATTTATCAACTGAAGAATTTTGGTGCACAGCACTAAGTAATTGTCATAAGCCAATATTTCCAAACTGTCCTTGTTGGCCTAAGTTAATGTAAAAAGAAAGAAATCACCAAATAACGACTAATTAATGTAAACAATGACATATCTTATTTTTAATTTACTATAACCAGGTATTAAAAAATCATGACCATTACAATCTCCTCAAATGTGGTTGTTGTATGCCCTGCTATATTTTTCAGTAATTATTATTCTGTAACCAGACAGTTTCATCAGCAAATCATACTAAGTGCACTCAACTAAATCCACCATTCAAAGAATTGATTACAATAACCATAGCAACCACGTATCCTAAAATACTGAGGAATTTCCACAATTGCAGAATTTTATACCTTAGATGATGTCTCTGTGGATATCAAAAGCCCTTCTCCGAGAAATTTGTTCATTTTTCTCAGAAATTGTAATGGTTATGATTAATTGGTAATCAGACTTGTTGTTGTCCAATTTGTCAGTAATAATACTTGTGATTAACAAATGAAATTCCCTCCTGTGGTTGTCCAATTATGGTTATATACTTGAGCTTGGAAACTATTTATAATACCTGTCTCTAGCTACAAATGGCCAGATTGAAAATGAATTACTGTTTCAAAAAGTTAACATTGACTTATAGGAGAAACCATTTTCTCACATCTACAAATTAAATGTTTGTACATCAAGAAACCAGATGGTAGAGTCCTCTGTTGCCACTGTCAGAGGAGGTGAAACATTGGCGAGAAGAATAACCATTCGCTGATCTATGGCATTCTCTGCCCACCAAAGACCATTCTTCGTGTCAAACTGTTCCCCCTTGAATGTATTCAAGGCTACCCACACGTAATCTTTCGAGGCAAAAGAGTGTTTAAAAATTTGCCCGATTTCCCCAAACTTCTTGCCTCTGGTTTCCTTGGTAAAATAAACAATACTACCTCTTTTTGATGGGTGTTGTTTAGACACATAGAGGTATTCACGAGAATGCTGCTTGGCTGCACTGCAGTGTTGCAAAAACACTACAGCAGTGGAATGTAGGCCTGTATGGAGAGCAGTTAACACCTCTTCAGCCCATGCTTCTAACTTGCCTCCTTGTGGTTTCCATTGTGAAATGGATTTAGGAAACTTTTTTAGCCTTCGTTCCCTGCGGGCCTTTTCTTGCTCCATTTCATACAATTTGATGACAGACTGCAATTCTACAATTTCCTGTTTGTAGGTGTCTTCCATCTGCAGGAGGTCATTGCTAGACAGACCGATAACAGGGTGCAACATTGTACTCTCCTGTGAGGTACTGCCTGTGGCAATTTCCTCTGCAGATGGCAGTTTGAAGGGCAGATTACCTTTCATCACTCCCGACATTTTCATGAACTGGCACCATTCAAAAATCTGAAATAAAAGGGAAAAAAAATTCCTGATTTTTTTATGAAATGTTAACTAACTTTCAATCAATTTTGCACTAAGTGTATCAACAACAATTATTAGAGATGTATATACAGTTGACACTCATGAAGTGATGATTTCTTGAAGGCAAGCACCACCATATTGAATACTTTGGAAAGGACTCCTTGTTTTCCCCTCAAACATTCTTTAAAAGATTCACTTAAGCTAAGGGAGTAGCTTCATTTAACCCTTTAACTCCCACAAGCGACCATAACAGAATTTCTCCTTACAATATCAATACAATATTAGCCAGATAAGTGATGAGAATAAAGAAAAATATCAATTTTGGGATAATTAGTTCATCCAATATCAAATTATCTGAACTAACATGAGAATTGTATGGCTGACAGTGAGGAGAATTAAAAATTTGATCTGGGAGTTAAAGGGTTGACTGACCAGTTTTAGCCAATAACTTTTGAACTACTCAATGGATTCAAGTGTGTGGCTCATTTTGCAAGTTATGCCAATAAAAAACAACATTCTCATGCACTAAGGGTGAAAAAGAGGGTTGAATACCACATTTCAACCAACTTTTTTTAAACCCCACTTGCTGTTTGCCAAGTCTCTACCAAATTGCCACTTCCATTTCCAGGAAGACACAGCAGCCACTTACAGGATAAATAATTACCTGATAGGTTCTCATGATGGTTGCCTCAGGATGTTTCCTACTCAAGGCCCTTCTACATAACCATGAGTTGAACCTTTCATAGGCAAACATCCATGTACCATGAACAGGTCCAAATCTCTCAATTCCTTCAGGAAGATGATGCATTATGTGATTTGTTATAACCTAAGGTGAGATTTAAAAGGAAAATAGTTGAGTTGAATCAAAGAAAAAGAAACAAAGTGATAATTGACTTACGATTTAAAACAAATCTTACATTTAGACCATACATAGTGATGATGAATCCAATTGAATACTGCTTGAAAATCTAACATGCTAATATAATGGCCATCAATTCCTTATTTCTTAGTAAAGCTGCATTAAATTCATGGAAAAAGTCTACAGTTCACAAAGCTTGATTAATTTTGCACATAAATGAGGAAGCTCAAATGTAGGTGAGGAGGAGTGCTTGAAGGTTTAGGCATCTTACCTGTAATGACAAAGGAAATGCTCCCTCCATCAAGGCCAATGCAACATCCACTTGCTCTTTTAATTGACTTAGTTTGCCTCTATCCTGTGATGGGGCACATAAAGCTGCAACTGCATCAGTGAAGTTGACCAAGGCTTCCTGTTGTCTGTCTCCAAGCATACCTCTCACACAGTATTTGAGCACCCCTCGAACTGCAACCTATAACCATAATTAGAAGAATAACAAAGCTAAAGGTTTCCATTAACAGATTAAGCAATAAGTATCATTCTGAGATGTTTACTACGATTCTGAGTGAATCAGCAGGGACAAAGCTTTATCAGAAGTGGTAAATAAGTAACATAAAAGAGGAGATGAGTTGTTGTGCACAAGACACCATGTTATGACATAAACAGACCATAGCAATCTCTCAACGGTAAGTTGAACCATACCTCTTTCCATTCATGAGAGTTCATTCTTGATATTCCAGCAAAGATGGGCCCTGGGTGAAATGGATCCCCAGCAGGAACAATAACTTCTTTCACCCTTCTGTCAGCCACTTCAATTTGTTCCTTGGTTAAGACAAATGGGGCTGAAGGCAATGACCCAGATGTTTCATCTTCACTTTGATTTTTTGGTGCCTTTTTTCCTTTTCCATGTCTGGAAAACTTTCTTGAATTTTTTTTAGCTTCATTGCTGGCTTTGATTGTTGGCCATGATTCTTGAAATCTGTTCAAGGCCTTTTCTTGCATTCTTACAGCTGCAGAATCTTCTGGAGCTTTTCCAGCAAGGCACCTGCACAGATGCTTCAGTTGTACGGCAATAGTATGCATTGCATCTGGCACACTCTGTTCAACACGATCAAATGAGGGAAGCTTTTGAGCAAGCAGATAAGAACCACGACAGCCTGTACCAACTGCTAGCTTGCTGGCCTGAGATTTATTCTTAGCGCCGTCGTACGCCTTGTGGAAAAACATATCTTGTTTGAAGGTGCGATAAGAGGGCCTGATTCTTTCTTCAACACAATGATCTGGAAAATCTTCCATATCTGCCCTTAGTGTGTGATCCATTGGCAAAAATCGCCTATTAGCAGGGTACACCACTTTGCGCAAGTGTTGACAGTATTGCCCTTTCAGCAGACACCATGCACAACCCCTATAAGATCCAGTGGCTGTGAGGGAGAAAAGCTTTCCAAGGCCTTGATAGTCGAGGACATAAACCAAGATCTTGACTTTCAAATGAAATGGGGCTTTCTGATAGTCATCATATACTTTCCAATCACATAATGAAATCAGTTCATCTACAAGAACTTCCAAATAAGCATCAAGATTTTTTGGCTCACCTCCATTTTTCTGGCTAGGAATTATTCCTACAAGCAGTAAATTTGCAAATTGATACCTGATGCTCCTTGGAAGATTCAGTTGGCCCAGAACAATTGGCCACATTGAATAAGTTGCCTTGTTTTTGCTCCAAGGGTTAAGCCCATCTAGGCACAAAGACAGAGCAATGCCTCGTGGATCCCCATGGAATAAACCACCCTCATGGAAATGCTCTTTCCACTTTGGTGAATCATGAATGTCATTCATGATTCCTGCCATTTCTGTTGATTGACACTCCCCTCCATGACTTTGAAGGAGGTAAGATATATCTTTAGTACCAAAACTTCGTGATAGACGTGGCCCAAGAGGTAAATAATGAAATGTTCTTTGTGGGACATTGGCTTTTCCTGTCTTATAGCGTGGTTGGTGGCACTTAGGGCAGGACACACTTTTTTCAAATTCACCTCTAAACAGAATACAGTCATTTTGGCAGGCATGCAGTACAACTTCTGAAACTAAGTAGGGCTGAATTACCCTGTATGCTTCTTTGTATGTAGTGGGAAGGCAATTCCCTTCAGGAAGGATGGAATGCCACAGCTGTAAATTCCTGGTAAAAGCCTCTTTACTCAGAGAAGGGTGTGACGAAAACCAGTCAAAGAGCATTACAAGGGCCTCAAAAAGTGTGCACTCTGATCCCTTGAAGAGGAGAGGGCTTTCAGATATTGCTTCCTGAATGCATGGCAGTGATTCAGTTGACAAAGTTTCCCTAAAGGTAGGGATATCTGATCTATCAATTTCATCATCACCATTTTCCTAAAAGAGACCAAAAAGAAGATACATCAAGTTAATTTGTTTATGCATTCCACTCCAAATAACACCACATGCTGATGATCAATGAAAAATATTTTAGCCTCTACTACCTCGTCACTTTCCGATCCAGATGTCGACCACTCATTATCCGAATCTAAGATGTAATTTTCATCTCCTTCCTCCACAGTGGTGGAGCTTTCCATGCATTCTTCGAGAATTCTCTCATAAACCTACCAGAAATGTGGAACAGAACAATGAAAATCAATTCACTTTCCCTCCTCGATTTGGACGTTTGAATAGTGTGCAAATTTAACCTGAAATAAAAGTAATTTTCACCTCGTTCATAGAGTCGCCTGTGAACGGAGTCAAGCCATCTTCGCAGTCGCGGTGAGACGTAACTTTCAAGTACTCACTGATATCGCCTTCTACAACATTGTTGCCGATCTCGTGATCGCTTTCGCAGGAATCACTGTCGATGTCAGCTCTGGCTTTCTTTGTCTTTGAAGGCCCTTCGATTGCTGCTTGCTTCGAGTTCCATACCCCGAACAACTTTTCGTGTTGCTTTATTTTGTAAGTAGTTAGCTGCGAGTTTCCTTTGCATAGATTACAGAAGCAGTGATGAGGGCGGTTTGAAGCCATTTGGAAATAATTACACTAACCGCTTTCACATGGCCTCGATGACCTGTGAGGTCACCAAATGACCGCTGGTCAATGGCTTCGAAGACCCAAGGTCACCATGTGATAGTACACGTGATTTACGAAGAAGTGGCGGTTTTTTCGTACCTCGAGCGGAATAGTTCCATTCTAATTGCATTTCGCGTATATATAGCAGTCTTTTTTTCCAGATCGACACAATGGACCATCTGAAAAGCATATTCAAAGAAATTTCCTTTACAGATCAAGATGAAGTTTTCGATACATTACAACGTGAAGGGGTAAGTTCAAGCTTGGTCATCTCATTACGCCTAAACACCGGCGCGCGCGCGGCTAAATTGATTTAACTTGAAAGTTTTACAATGAATTCTGTGGCTCCTTCTTTGAAATATGCTCCGAAAAAAGGTTCCATTCAATTCTTTGATATGTATAGTAAGTGTCATGGTGTTCTCCAATTAGGCAATAGCATCACTTAGCCGAAAAATGTAAATTGAATAACGCTTTTGTTCAAGTGCCATAAGCGTGAGAGCACAGACTTCATGGCTCACTTGAGACTAATCTTTTTATATTTTCATTTACTGAGCGAAGTTGCTCACTCAATTGATTGTAGAATTTAACATTTAGATGAATTGCCTTTGATGCATTTTTACCTAGATTGAAGATGTAGAGACACTAAAGGAAGCAAATGAAGATGACCTCAGAAAATCAGGCCTCAAGATGGGGGACATAATTAAAATACGGAAA
Source organism: Pocillopora damicornis (assembly GCF_964200805.1). NCBI lineage: Eukaryota > Metazoa > Cnidaria > Anthozoa > Scleractinia > Pocilloporidae > Pocillopora > Pocillopora damicornis. The sequence goes on from NC_142677.1 coordinate 2,780,555, forward strand.
ACCCTAGCAAACCTTACAGGAGATCTCGAGAGCTCTCTGTCATCAAACACCTCTGGGGCATCTGACACCACTGAAGAGCCCTCAGTAACTGAGCCTGGCGATCATGTGAGGTCCAATTATTATATGCCGAAACAGTTACACCTACAATCTACCATTGAAGAGGTGTATAAAAATTAACCTTTATTTCAGTTTTACTATTGGTATAATCATTTGGCCAATTTTTATTTCAGGGGGTAGAAAACCATCAAGATTATTTCAGAGCCTCAGAGATGCTGGAGGTACCAAAAAAAGGAGCGAGATGCACAAAGGCTCAACTTTACTTCAGAGTAAATATCATTTAAGTTCACTGAGCATCAAAAGTGGCCTTTTTTACCATCACTGTCACTTGTAGAAAAAATGGTAATGTGATAGATATCAGAATCAGATGTAAGATATCTGTCATAATTTAACTCAGAGTTACAGTCTAATAAAGTGAAGGTATAAAGTTTAAAAATGAAAATTATTGTCTTTTTCATGTTTTAGACTTTGCTCAGAGACTGTGCTAGACAGGCAAAGATTTGGGACAAGGCATACCCACTTCCTTCAATCCCTGACAGTAGACTGCAGAAGTTTTTAGAACTGGTAGGAAACAAATTTGTTAGAGGTTAACTTACCTTTTGCACATTGTCTTGTATAACTTACATTACATACATTTTAACAATTGCTGTTATGGTACATTTGATGAACAGATAACTGCAGCTGCCCCGTACCTGGCAAAACACAAGAGCCAGCTGAGAGTACGTCTAGGGAATGCTCTGCAGAATAGACGCAAATACATTGCAGACTTGAAGGATGGAAAGAGAAAAAAGAAAAATGGGTAATTTCTTTCATGATACCACATCTAAGTGAGCTCTTTTGTACTTTTGCTATATATCTGCATTAACAGTATTTATGTTGCTGGAAAACTGTCTTTTAATTTCTGCTTTATATATTATCATCATAACAAATGAAAATGGATAGTTCTGAAATATGTAATTACACCTCTGAAATCTGAAATATGAAACTGTTTCTATTGCATTTATTAAGCTGAAAGTATGAAAAATGAAAAGTGTTCACCTTTTTGTTGTTTTCTCATCTATTTTAGAGTGGTGCCAAACAATGGGACTTCTATTCAGTCTACTATTCCATCAACCATTGAAAGAAGCCCATCATCCCCTCGGTAATCATTCCTTCTCCACTTCACTGATCTGAAAGTGACGCTTCCAAATTGTCTTATGTTATAACCAAATGAAACAAATTTTGCTACACTCATTGAGCTGTAAATGGAATTAATATTGTTAATTACTTTGTTAATTTAAGAAAAAGAAAGAGCAATATTGTTGACAAGAGTGGCACACAGGAGACATCAACTGATGTTTCAAGGCTGGCATTTAAGCAAGGGTAAGTAACCAATTCAAACTAATTTTTATAATTATGCCCAGTAGGTTCAATATCTATTACTCTAAGAGATTACAGCATGGACAAGAATTGATCTTTCACATATAAGTTAACTGATGATGTGCTCCCTTCTTTATTTTACAAACAGTGAAGAAGTGTTGGTCTTCAAGACTGTTGAAAAGAAATGTAAACTGGCCAAAGCTGCCTATCTTGGTCCAAATAAAGATGAAGATACCAATGGTAATGACAAAGTTATACATTCTAGAAACATGAACAGAGGTTTTATGGCTATCATTCAAATGCATGTTTTTTTGTTTTGTTTTGATCTATTTTTTTATTGTCTCTAGATATGTATTCTCTGCTCCAGTTGAGGTCAAAGTATCTTAGTGATGGAGATGATGAAATTCCATTGCCAGAGATAAACTCTGAAGGAAATACCACCTTAAATGAACTTGAGGTAAATAAACATTTTCCATGACAGAAAGCACATGCATGAATATGTCTATTCCAGGAAGTGAGTCAAGGAAGACCTCTAGTCTAGATTGACCCTATAATAAACAAGCTGGGTTTTATTTTAACAAAATCAATGAAAACAGTAGTGGCATCAGTAAAAATGATGTCAGGACACTTTAAGGCTAATTATTTCTTTAATTGATTCAATGAACTGAGTATATTTTGTCTCATATTGCAGTGTAATGGGCTTTTCACTTGGAAAACCAAGAAACTTGGAGTTGGGGTCCAGCTCCAAAGTAAAGCTGCAAGTGGCCCCCCAACTAAGAAATTTAAGGTAAATGTAACAAAAATGAAATACAGTGACATATAAAGAAAAACTTTCAATTGTTATAACATACCAAAAGTAATTCATTCTCACTTTCCTCAACTGAATTGAGCTACAAATTACTGACTCAATTTAACTGAAAGTAATATGATTACTTTCTAGTATTTAATACAGTACTACATTCAAATTTATAACCTCATTTTATTTTTCAGGCCAACTATTTGGAAAGCAAGGAAAAAGGTAACAAATTGATACTCAACTTACAACCTATATACGTGGACATATTGATATTTTTCCAGCATTTCACTAAAGTTAAGGCCACAAAAAAAGGTGAAGAGGGGATAACAATGGACTTCATATGTGATTTTCAGATAAGCAGATTGGTCATAATCAGAATGATGTGCTTGCCAGTTCAGTAAAGTCCAAGTCGCCACAACAACAAGCCAGTTTAAATAAAGATACAGCACCCTGTTCTGTTGTAAAGGTAATAATACCATAACTATTTTCCTGGGAGTGAACTAGCTGTGCAGCAGTATGACTACATTTCTTACACAATGACTGCAAAATCCAGCCAATAAATTATTTTTGATGGGATTTCCACTTTTTGTGTAACAGAAACCTCAGTCTTAAGACACAATATGTCTTGTAGAGCAGCACTTCTGAGACACTAGTCAATAACAATAACAATAACAATTCATGGCCAGGTTGAAATTATCTATACATGCCTATGATTTAATTAATATTATGTATATTGTATCTCTAACCAGGGCCATGATAAACAAGAGCTACATATCAATGACTGGGTTGCTGTGGCATATGACAGCCAACAATATGTTGGTCAGATTTTGTCAATAAGCAGCAAAGATGCAATCAAAGTTAACTTTTTGGCCCAAAAAAAGGATGGCACGTTCAGGTGGCCAAAACAGAGGGACACTGACATAGTCAGTCATAAATATATCTTCTCGCATGGAAAAGTGCAGAAAGTTGGAAACTGTTTTGTAGTTAGTAATCTTGAAAGTATTGATCGTAGGTATAAAATATATAAAGAAATTTACATGAATGCAGTTATATAAATTGATATTACGATACTTGTCCATGACACATAATAGACTAAGAGAATGATATATGAAATTTAGACAAAAATAAATTAACCCAGTGAGTATATTTTCAATGATTTCCTCCAAATATTTGTCACATTAACTTTATTTATGATATACAATTAAAATAGTTTAAATTTACAGATATATTTTTAATGTACAGCCCCAAGTATTCAAATCAGAGTAAAAAAATGTGAAGAAATTTAGGAGCAAAATCTGTCTCCATATGAAAAATCAGTTATATCAATATAGAGCTAACAATCATCAACATCTTAATTTTAATGCTGAAAATTGTAAACCAACTTGTTTGATTAAGAAAGTGTGAACTGCACTATCACAATTTTGGAATCCAAAATAAGATTATAAACAACTGGTGAAACAAAATAAATTATGAGAGAATCCAGACTTCTACTCATGTCATTTATGTGTGTGTGCCCGTACAACAGTTCCAAGAAATTTTGCAGAAAGGTTAGTTCAATGTGTGAGTTAAGTGATAGTGTATGTATTACAGTTATGGTATTAAGTATTCATGGGCCATGAAATGATCTTCAAGGGTTTTTCACATGAAATTCATGGAATTTTCATAAAACTACAGTTCATAGTGAAAGCTACATGTATAGTTTTGGTACAAGTAAAGTGAAAACTTTTTCATTCCAAATTCATGGGGTTTCCAAGGAATTTTCATGGTACCTTCATAATCCTAACAACCCCATGAAAACTAACTAGCAATTAACTTTCATGCGCCATGAAAATACCATGGAGAGGCCATGAAAATTCAAGGAAAATTTTCATGGTCAATGAATTTTTAACGTATTCACAGGATATTCATGGGTCATGATTTGCTGCAACCCATTAAAAACTGGAGAATTTTAACACCATGAAAATTTTGCCATGAAATTCAGGGGTTTTTCAGTATCTGTGAAAAGGCCATGAAATGCCATTTTCATGGGTATTTCATGGCTTCTAGGTCACCTTACACAATGTTTCATGGGTCGTGAATATGGAAATTTTCACAGGGTTTTCATGGGATTTTTCATGTCTTTTTCATGGCATTGAGACCATGAAAATGCCATTATTTAACCATGAAAATACTGTGAAAAATCTGTGAATTTACCATGAATAATTTCACAAGATTTTCATGGGTTTTGGTTTCATAGTGGCGAAACCCCCACAGCACAGTTGAGATATAACGAAATGCTTCACGATTCTGAGCTCGTGTGAAATAAGATTTACAGTTTGCCTTTCCAGGTCGCGTTAGATACATATACGAGAGATTTTCAGTACAAAATCTTAAATAGAATATTATTTACTAACTCTAAACTATTTAAGCTTAAACTGGTTGAGTCACCTTTATGCTCATTCTGTGATAAGAACAAGGAAACCCTTGAACATCTTTTTGTTTTTTGTGAACACTCTAGAGCTTTCTGGAAAGAAATCTCTAGTTGGTTACATGAATGCGGTATTGAAACGCTTCCTGATCTAACAGATCAAATTAATATTATGTTTGGCTTATTTGATGTCGATAATCACTTTATGCTTTTAAATCACATCATGTTAATAGCGAAGCAGACCATCTTTCTCTGCAGACAGAAATCTATTACCCCAAGCTTTATTATCTTCCTCACGCACCTTAAAAAAATTTTTAGAATAGAAGAATACCTAGCTAAAGAAAAGAAAAAACTAAACCTGCACTTAATGAAATGGGAAAAACTTTTACAATCACTCAGCTGAAATAACTCTACCTTGCCTTGTATTAATATTTTTGTTTATTTATTTATTTACTGACCTTATACAATTTTATTTACTTTACACTGCTGTAATTTTTTTTTTTAATGTTAAACGGAAAAACAATAAAATATAAAAAAAAAAAAAAGTTTTAGCTTTGAAAAAAGATAGCTACGTGAACATGCAATTTCACCATTTGATAAGCAGATCCTACTACAAATCAAGGACATCTCTTCCTCTCCCTTATTTTCCACAACATATCATTATATCCAATGATAGAAGGCGAGGATTATCTCCACGGTTTTGAAAACTCAGTACATTTAGATGTACACACAAAACTATGCGACTTATACGAAGTATTTAAACAAAGTCTCTACATTGGAAGCAACGTATCATCTCTGTCATCATCTACTATGGCATCATCCATTGCCTAAGAGAAAAAAAAATATTAAATTTAACAATAATTAAATCAGAATACAAAATCACACACACGAGCCTTAAGGTTCATGGTCATGTTACAAGCTTAATGCCCCATCTGGCTGGAACTTGTGCCACTTTCCCTTGGCAAAAAGTACATTTCGATTAGTGTTGTACAACCAAAACCACAGTAATCAGAATGGCCAATCAGAACAAAGGGAAATATCCCTAGGAGCAAATGAAAACTAGGAAAAAAACAAGGAAATGACCTGAAGTGCAGGAAAATGCTAGCAACCAAGTTGCAATTGGTGTTCCATCTCATTGGTTAAGAAGGTGGCAGTATTTTCTAGACAATTATAGAATTTGAAGATACCTAATGCCTGGGACAAGCTTATTCCCCTCAAACAGATTGCTGGCCATGCTACTAAACCACTGAGAAATAGGCTTACCCCACTCCTGAGCATTAGCCCTTCCTCAGAGCAAATGGGATTGCCATTCACTATAACGAAGGGTTAATGGTTGGAACATCAGTTTTGTAAGTCTTTACAGTGGCCAATTTACGTTATCAACTCAGTTAATAAAACCATATTACCCTGTTGTACTCTCCCACTGACACAGCACCACAGTTTCTTCAGAAACTTACCCCCTTCACCCCACTTCCCCCTTGGGTGGGAAACTTCACTATGGTGGGGTACCTCCCATCTGACTCTCCCTCCCCCCCTCCCCCCCAACACAGCATTACCACCAGAGGGTTCCATTTCCTCAGCAGAAAGAGACACTAACAAGACTAAACTTCCTAGCCTTTAAGCAGGCCTGGATTACTATTAGCCCTGCAAGACATGCATTTCTCTGGCTTCAGAAATGTTTGAGACAAGTCAGGGAGAGGTTTGCTGAGGGTCTGGCATTATCAGTGCTAGACCTATCACTAGCCCGCCCACAGGGAGAAATGCTTATCATGCTGAAGGGTTCATAATAAGCACCTGCTTGCAGGCTAAAATTTATTTTCAGGGCAGCTCAGAGGTGCATGTCCCAAAATGAATGCAAAAGGCACATTTACAAAAAGCATGCACATGCATGCACCTTTTCAAAACATGCTTTAAAAAAACAGGTGCAAAGGAAGCAGATAAGTATATAAGAGGCAATAGTTTGTTTTACTCTTTGTTTAACTTTAAATGGTGTTTTAGATTTATAACAAAAGAGGGATTCTGATGTTAGTGACATTATGTGGTTTGTCCCAAAGTGTTTGCTGTCATGTGATTTTTGAAATGGCTTGCCTGCATTATGAAGAAAAAAACAAAAGTATTTGACCCAATGGGGACCTCTGGCAGTGTGACCTCACTCCAGCTTGTGCAGAGAGATGGTTTGTTACAGAATACTGCTAACTATGCCTTTGTGCCTTGAACCATTTATATAATTGAGACATAGGATTTCACTTTGACAGCCCACCTTGTATCTTGTTGGGCTTGACTCTGAACACCGACACATAAAATTACATCCATCCTGGGAAAAACAAAACAAAATTTAAAACAGTACTTAGAATCACACCACTAAAGGTAACTTGAACTTGAAGAAATAGGAAAATTTTCCCAGAGACAAGTCGATCGTCACCACTGAGAAATAAAGTATTTTGCTTTGATAGGATAAGAGCCATTTGAGACATGCTATCTGCTAATTTGGATTGACTATTTAGTTGTTTTCCCACAGAAAAGGAACAAACCAAAACAAAAAACAAATTAAAGTAAAAAAAAAAAAAAAAAAAGAATTTTGATTTTGAGAAAGTTTGGATGCAATTTGTTACTTTGTGTTCATTTACAAAGAAGTCTTCTGACCTACACAGATCAACAAGAAAACTCTTATTTGACTAATCACTCAACACAAAATCTCTCTCAAATGGCAAGAAAAAAAGACTAAGCCAACTTCCACTGTGTCTCAAAACCATTACGCACTAATACCATTGTAGATAAGGTAATTGAGTGTTATAATGGTTTAAACCCACACACAACCCACAATTCCTCCAATCACTCTGATGAAGGGCTAACACTCCAAATGTCAATCTTTTAACTCTTTGAAGAGGCCAATTTACATTACCAACTCAGTCAATAACACTAAATTACTGAGTTATACTCTCTCACTGACACAGCCCCACAGCCATTGTAGATAGTTTGAAAAAAGAGAAAAACTTACAGCTTGCAGACTTCCACAGTCTTTCCAAAAGTTGTGGTTAGGTATCTGTTCCATTCCTTTGGCACTAACCTTAAATCTTCGGTACAAGAAACCAAGAATTATGAAAATGGAGCCCACAACTATCAATCTGCAATGAAGAAAAAGTTATTGTCAATGGGTTATTTAATTGGTTTAATTTCAAAAAAAGCTTGTAAGTAAGTTCTTGATTTTTCCTTAGAGGTTTATTTCTTTCATTTTAATTGTTGAGATTCAAACTCAGATTGGCTTTAATTGGCAAATCAGAGCAAACAAAAGTACTCTGGGGAGGGGACACTCTGACTCCTTTTTTTTTTTTTTTTCTTTTTTTTTTGACATCCACACTGCACCCCACCCCAGAAAAAGTAATTTTTAGCTCCCAAAAAATTCTCCCTTGAAATTTTGCATTTGTGTCAATCTGATTTCTTGATTTTCTCTGATGCACAGTACAGTGGAACCCTAAGAATTCTAACCAGTTCCACTCCAACCTGGTTACAGTATAACTCAAACCCTGCTAACTCAGAAAAGATCCAAGTTCACTCAGAATTGACCCCATTTTTCCAGTAATTAACCATCACCTATACAAACAGTAACTTAACCTTGAATAACTCAAACCACTTTTTGTTTCCCTTCAGTGTTCGAGTTAGCAAGGTTCTACAGAACTGTAGTTAATAAGTTAGGCGTAATTCAATGAAAGTAAGCAAGCCCACCAACGTTGTGAAATTGTGCACCCATGTCATCCTAATTACTTAATTTTCTTTGCTACAGATAAACAGTAAAACCCTACAATCTCCAATCAGGTTAACTCAAACCCCTGCTAACACAGACAAGATCCAAGTTCCCTCAGATTTGACCCATTCCAGACGTTTACTATCAGTTATTGACGACCTACTATAACTCCAACTTGATTAACTTGCACCATTTTCCATTTCCCTTAGGAGTTTGAGTAAGCTAGGTTCTACTGTAGTTAATAATTACATGACTACTGTGTAATTCAGAAAAAAGTAAGCAAGCTTTGTCAAAAAGTGCAATACTTACATTATCAAAATAATGGATCCAGCACTCAAGTGCTTTGGCTTTGCTGTGCATGCTGCATCATTATTAAGTTCAAACAGGTAGTAACATTCCAGTGGGTTTTTTAGATCTTCTAGTCTACTTTGGTTCCTATATTCTTCAACAACACGCATAGTTCCCTGGAAAAAAAATTATAAAATCCAATCTTTCCTGGATTTAGAGGCAAACAAAACATAAAGATCTTTTTTCCAAGTTAATACAGCTGCACATGTTATCTATCCACAGAGGAAGCAAAAACCAAAATAACTAACACAGACAATTTTCTTCTCCTGAAAATTTAAGTTCATTTTTATAGTACCCTCATAATTCAATCTTTCCAAGATGTACATATCAAATGCATATGAAATGTGTCTGTGTAGTCAACATACATCTGAGCGGTACTGTAGAGACAAAAAAACTTAAAGATTCTTTTTTGCAAGCAAAAACATTATTTCTGCCCAGAGGAAGCACAAAAAACAAAACCTGAAACAAATTTTTTTCCTCATAATGTAGATTAAAGTCCATTTTTTTTAAACTACAGACCTGATTAAAATGGTCACCAGAAAGAAATCCTTATCTTCTAGAGAGTGCTGTCCAATCATCATCATCATCAACTTTATTTGCCTTATTTTAACAACACAAAAATTTATTTACAGTGTTAACAGCTAGAAGGCAAGGAGACCCAGGAAGCCACTGGGCTTATGGCCGAGCCCTTACAATCATAAATTAAGTAAGGAAAAAGTGTTGCAAATGTGCAACTTTATTTAAGTTAAAACTCTTGCACTTTTGTCTTAAAGCTAGCAAGGTTTGACGAACAAGTAACTGTTCCAAATTATAGGACCTTGGTAGAGTATTATAAATTGCTAGAGATTTGTACGGCACAAGTGTGCTCAATAATTACAGGCTCTTCTGGTACCATAATTGTGAATTTGGCTATTTGTTACAAAAAGATTGAGAAGCAATGGGGGCAATAAGTTGTTTTTACAATAAAACATAAATTTGGCGATTTCAGAAGTATTGACCTAGAAAATATATAAGATTCCTACTTTGGAGAATCATTCAATTATTTAATAATTTTGTCATGTATATGATCAAAGCAGGCAATCATCTTGTTCACCCATTGGCTAATCAGAACATAAGATTCACTTCATCTTGCCTACAGGTGCTGTCAGCCATCTGATAAGTATTTGTTATCAACCAAGCCCTATCAGCCGCAATAAGTAATAATTCACTCACCCTCTCAACCCCTGGGTCACATGTCACTAACACAATACTAATTCTTTCTAAGCCTTTGCAGTGGTGGGTATACGTCTCTCCATGGAAGTATTTTATCATCAGCCAGTTTGCTGGGAAAAAGAAATTTTACATTATTATTAAAGTTCAAATAATGATAAAAATCCTCTAATAGATATTTTCTTTATTCTCATCACTTATCTGCTTAATTTTGTAATGTTATGAAAATGAAAAACTCTGTCTTGGTCACAAAGTGAGGAAAAGGGTTAAAATCTGTGTACTTTATCTATGCTCTGATGTTGTTATACACAATTATGCATGTATTAAGTTTTGATCACATGACTTACTTCCTCCAGTAACATGGGCACCATTGAAGGTTCCTATTACCTTCCAATCTGATTCTTTCCACTTCACACCATGTTGCTGAACTGCAGCGGTGTCTGCAGCACCTTGCTTACAGATTGATATTTTATATGAATAGTCATCATCGTTTGCAAAGTAAATCCTAAAAAACAAAAACTCACTTGTTAACCATTAAACATAAAACAGTAAAAACAATTTGAGATCTGATATAAATGTGACAAACACTTGTGCAAGCTCAGTTTTTTTGAAAAATACAAAAAGTGTATGTTGGAATATTTGAAGGTAATACACTGTATACATATAATGCTGAGTTTGTGTCAGGTGAACTAAGTTACAGTCTGTAATGGGGTTAAGTAAGTTTAAAAAGGATCATTATTGTTATTACATCTATAGTAGCTGCTTCTTCATAACAATTACTAGTAACTTGAGACATGTTTTTTTTTATAGAAAAGTTGGGTTGATAGGGATTTTGTATTCTTTCTGCTGGTGATATCATACCATAACAATTTATTCACTAGGTTCTACTCTTTATTGTACAGAATATCTCACTTATTGCAACTGGAGTGAAATTTCTATGATCTACAGGAATGAAGCTTTCCACAGTGAATGCATTTCATTCTTATAAACATTTGGCATAATATGATGTGGTTAAAATGTAAAAACATCAACTCTTCCAAGGGGACAGATTCACATCAATCTGTATCCAATCAGATACTAAATCTCTTAACTTGTAGTTAAAATTCTGACTGATCAAAAAACATCTCGCCGAGTTTTATTTACAGTTAATTAAAATTTTACTACAGTAATGAAATTTTAACTACAGCAATTATATAATTAAATGGTAATATTGTCGCGCAAGAAACTCAGTGGAGTTAAGGTGTTAAATCAGATTTAGTCTATGGGTGTTTGAGTCATAAAAATAGTTTCAGTTGTTCATATTCTTGAGGAAGGGAATGAAAAGTAACATGTTTCTGATAAATTGCGTGACAAATTGCAAGGAAATGCAACATTGAAATGGCTTCCAATTTCGGTTTCATAGTTGCCTACAATATGTTTAGTGTCGTATACGAATTTCCTCTCAATTATTGAGCAAATTTATCGAAAATGTTCGCAATTTTGCTGTACACTTGACTGTAACATAATACTAAATTCCTCCTTAGCTTAGATGACTTTTAAACAGAAATTACAAAACTTGTAATTTTAAGTTAAATATTATTAAACTAGACGTCATTTTAACTCGTGTCAACTCCTCCTTTTGCCCGAATATAATGACTTAAATATAAATCTAACTTCCTTCAAGGCACAACTCTCAGTTTGCATAGTTTCTTTCGAAGGATACTTATAAAATCGAGAAAGAAAGCGAAGTAAAAGTGATAACGTGTTCACAACTCACTTTTGCCCCGATAACTTTCTAATTCTCTCGTTCACATCGTTAGGGTCAGTCTTTTGATGTTGGGGACACATTTGGTCGAGAGCTTGCGTCGTCGTCCTCACAGACACAAAACGAGTGCATAGACCCAACCACAACAAGACCGCCTTCATAATGGGCGACAAGGTATCCATTGCTCTAAAATGCTGCTATTTCAAGGCCGCTCCAGGTAACTAAGCGATGACAATATTTGACTCGAGTGGTAATGTGTTTGTTACAAGACATCAAGGTATTACACGTCAGCGATATTAAGACGCTCTTGTGAGAACAAGAATAATATATTTCTTAGGTATGCCTGAACTAAGTGTGATAAGGAATGATATTTTTATAGGGTACTTCAACCCTTAATCGCTAATTATATATTAAATCATTTCCTGCGTTAAAATCCAAAGTATTTAGAGGACTCAACGACACAATTAGAGCCGTTAACGCTCCGTGGTAATAAAAACGTTCGCGCTCAGGCACGTTAAGGCATGGTTACAACGTGAAAACGAGGCAAAAAAATTATTTTTTCATTCCAGGTCGTTGTAGAAGATCAAACTTAACAAATTTCGCCGAGGTTATTACTATGGAAATTATCTATCATTCCATGCAATACCATTGCCATAGCAACCATAATTAAATTTTAGTCACCCTTGACGACGCCCAAATTAATTACCTTACTTTGAATCGAAATGGGGCAAACCAAATCTTCAAGACTTGAATCAAGTTCGCCCAAACCGTATTGAGGAATAGTTAATTCTTAAGAGTTAGCCCTGCAAAGGCGTCGGCATCAGCCATATGTCCGTGGATGAATAGGTAAAAGTTAGGAAATCGTCACGGCAGCAGTTTGGAGGGTCTTTACGTTAAATTCTTAATGGTTACGAGCTTTGGGGTCAACATTACAAGGCTAAAACAAAAAGAAGAAGTTCAGCAGAACTAACGTATGTTAAAATTTTTCACATTTGAATCGATTTTCCTTCCCCTATGGCGCAAAATAGGTCGTCACTCGACATCGTTCCGACTAAATACAGGAATGGCTCCGACCTGTGATTGGATGATAAAAATAGTAAAAGTTAATAACTTATATCTTAACTCCTTGCTCGTGAGTATGGTTAACCGCGTGTCTCGAAACGGAACAATGAAATATCAATGTGAAAACACCGACGAGTATGGTTAACCGCGTATCTCGAATGAAATATCAATGTGAGAACACCGATGAGTCAATCAAGAAATGGCTACTTACATAATTAAGAGAAGGCAGAGTCTAGCTTGTTCAGCGAGGTCGTTCAGCTATATTCCGGCGATGAAAAAGTCATCTGCTCATCTGCTGACTAGCTCCGCTGACTAAATTCATTCAGTCAGCTCACGCGGACCAGAGTACTGGAGCCATTCCTGTATTTCACCGCTGACAGGAATAGCTCCGACTCAAACGTTTAATAACTTTTTTCAATGATTTTTTAATAATTTTTTAAACAGTTTTTGAAAAAAAAATTTAAAACTAAACTAGTGAGCAGCGCTGTGCGAACAGTAGTTTTAAAACAGATGAAGAGCCCGATGAATGGATCTGTCCTTTATGTGAACAATAACCTAGAAAATCAGTTTTCCACGAAAAAAAACTCCCTCGATTGTGGCCAAGCCATATTTCTCCAGCACACTGTAAATTAAAAACATCGGGCGCAGCGTCACGCAACATTGCGTGATTTTCCAAACGTGAGATGCAGTTGCTGCATTATTTTAAAACTTAGGAACTACATGGCCCTGTAGTAATAAAAGAGGACTTCATTTGCAAACACTGTAGACTTCAACATAAGAAGAATCTAATAAATCGCTTTTTCAGTTTTTATCTCAGTGTATGAATTATTTAGCCAGAACGAAAAAAAAAATTAATATTCACATGAGTTGCAGCCATTCCTGTCTGCGGTGAAATACATGAATGGCTCCAGTCTCCGGTCGTCCGCCTAAACTGACTAAATGAGTTTTGTAAGCGAAGCTTGTCAGCGGATGACTTTTTCATCGCCGGAATATCGCTGAACGACCTCGCTGAACAAGCTAGACTCTGCCTTCTCTTGATTATGTAAGTAGCCATTTCTTGATTGACTCATCGGTGTTCTCACATTGATATTTCATTCGAGACACGCGGTTAACCATACTCACGAGCAAGGAGTTAAGATATAAGTTATCACCCTTACTATTTTTATCATTCAATCACAGGTCGGAGCCATTCCTGTATTTAATCGCTAGTTCGTTCCGATTCGGACGCCATTTTGTATCACGGCTGAAACAGAAACTTCGAATCCCTCTCCCCTGGGGATGAATTTAATTGTATTTATTCGCTTTTTCTGGGGGATATGGTAAAATGAACTATGGAGTAAAAATGCAGACTTCAAGATGGCGGTCGAAAGAGAGGATTCTTCCTAGACTTTAATTAAGATTAAATCGGGTCGTTTTTAACTTTAGGGTGCCTAATAGCCATTTACAGTGTTCTTCTAGGCTACAAAATACATTTCAAGGTTGTGTTTTCTTAATATTTCCGTAATTCCTTAATAAAAAAATCGATGAAGAATGGCAATGGTCCATTCAAACCTTCGCAGACTTTATATTAGTTCATGAATGAATAAAGTGGTCCGCAAACGCGGCTCGTATTACATGTTACATGAGCTCCTTAGTTTTTGGCGCGCAATTTGTCTTAAATTTCGAGCAGTTAGCTAGTTCAAGTAGCAGCGTGGAGAGTTCCAACTTGTGTTTAACTAGAACACAATATCAAATCCCATATCCTCTGCCAAGGCAACAAAGATGTCTTTAAAGATTGACTGTGCTTAGGCAAGAGTGTTTCTTAGAGAAACTAAAAGTTTAAGCAAAACTGAAAGGATTCCCGGTGAAGGAAATGCAAAGTTTGCTGCTAGATTGCCGCAAGATAGATTTAAAACCTTCGATGAACATTTTCAAGAATACCCTGGGCTATACATGAAACGGGAAGACTTCATGCGGCATTACAGAACCATTGATGAAAAATTTTACAACTGGAGAAGCAAAACCGAAAAAGAAGCATACCTAACAGCGTTTTCCTCAAAGAACTGGAATGAGGGCAAAGTAATAAGTAAAGAAGGGAAAAAAGATCACTCGTTGACCAGCTGCCAGGCCTGTCTTTTATTCAACTCTCAATTACAATCTACCTTCCCTATAAGTAAGTTTTGCAGAGGGGCTAGGAAAGGACCCCTGACTGAACTTAACACAAATGTCAAGAGACAATGTCAGAGAGAACCTAAGGTCACAAAAAGGAAATTAAAAAGCATTAGGGAAGCAATATATGCCACCTACAATGAAAAATGCCAGGAAAACTTTCAAAAATCACTTAGTGACATTCTAGTACTTGTCCCTGAAGCGGGTCTTCAAAAGAAGCCTTCACCTGCTGAAAAGAAAAAAATGAAGAGAAATGAGCAAAGGTAAACCAAAAAAGAACTAGAGACCAAAATGTCACAAAATGACAGTGCTGTTCACCTTAGCCTTCGTCAGTCTTACAGTTCAAGACAAGTCCAAAGAATGGCCCTGTCCTTTGAAACCTTTGAAGAGGCCAAGGAGAGAGCAAAAACGACCCCACCAAAGGTCAGGGAACGAGCCCACACAGCTTCGCCTGCTAACATAGAAGGAAAGTTGGACCAGCTACTAGCAGATGTGGAGTCATGGCCTGATGGTCCTCCAAACTGGTCAGAAAAGGCCAGAATGTACAACATCAAAACCAGGGGAAGTGATTTGACACCTGGCAATGGAGGGCAATTAGTCAAAGCCTTTTTACAGTCAAAAAGAGTAGACATTACCCGATTTAAGCCCCCATCAGAAGTGCATCTCAATTCAGAGGATGGCCTTACAGGTAAAAAAAAGTGGTAAATTTGTAACTAAGCCAACAGTGGAGTTACATCTCTGCAATATCATTTATAAGCGAAAGAAATTGTGTATTAGGATCGAGCAAAATTTGATTTATTAATTAAAGAACAGTGAGATTTAAGAGTTAAAATTTAGAATTTAGAATTTAGAAGTACCAGCAATACTGCTAATTATCATTTTCATCAGTTTAATTAGACTACAAATTAGAAAAAAATTAGAAGAAGTAGGCCTGAAGTAATAAGAATGCATACAACAGTCTAAGTCAAGTTAATGATGAATATGTGACCCTATAATTCTTTCATGGGTTTTTATCATTTCTCTAGCCTCATGTAACAAAAGGTTTGATTAATTTTCCAGGATTCAGGGTACGCAGAGCTATGAGGAAGCAAAAGGGGGGAGAAATTTCCGTGCCTGTGATGCAATCAATTAAACAACTCAAGCAAAGCACTCATGAGGGAATAGAGAGTGGCAAATTTAACATAGGAGAGCCAGTGATAGAAAGTGGCTGATAAAAATTCTATATTTTTCTCAGTCGCTAGGTTTGATTCATGCTAGCATCAAAAGACTCAACAGAGTTACAAATGACTTTTTCACTCAGGACATAAAGAAAGCTAATAACCTTTTTTATTCTGGATAAGTGTTTGTTGTCTTTCACACAAAGCTTCATCTAACTGTATTTCTACTTGTAAAATATTCAAACCTCCTCTTTAGAGTAGAACTCTTTTATGCAACAGTATTTGTGAATGAAACTCAGACAGCTTCTTGAGATTGTTTAATCTTTTGACTTGCAAGAGGTCCTTTGTATTTGCAAATAACTTTTAATGCTCTCAATTGAGTGTCGAAAGCAATTGCAGATTACCTTTGTTCTTATGATAAGAGTAGACAATTTTCATTAGCCTCTCAACCATCAGGTGCAAAATTAAAACCAATCCAGACTAAGTCACCCATGTTTTCTCATCTGCACCTCAGGCAAATTGTTCATTTTTTACTTAAAAATTCTCATTGCCTTCCTATGATATTTTTTCTTGATTACGATTAGCTGTAAGTTGTGACAACTCAATCAACACTCAATCAAAAAATATTTAACCCTTTACACCACAAAATCAGTGTGTATTTTCTCATTACTTCTCTCTAAACAATTCTTATGAGGTGCTGATAAACAGTTAAGAGCTTGTTTAGTTCAGTGTTCTCCTTTTCAGGCAGTAACCAGTAACATTTACCACCTGTAGTACCTCTTACTACCGTTTAAAATTGCTTGGAATTCTTGAAAATTCAACTTGTAAAAGGATTGCTCTAACAGTTTGAAAATTTAATTTACCTGTCATGCTTAAAAGAAGGGAGAACACTGTAAGTTGGTGATCATTTCCTTAGTTTATTCTTGTGACCTTAATGTTTGATTCAGGGTCAAAGGGTAGAAGATGCCTAATCTAAAGATTCATGACATGTTCTATGATTGTATTGACTTTCTCCGTCATCTTTTAAGAAAAGGTACCTGAGTTCTGACTTTTAATCCAAATACATTTCCTAGAAGGCTACCACCTAAACTTTGCATAATTGTTAAACACTGAAAAGAAAACTTGCCTATACACCACATTTAGCCTACAGAAAACAGAGACAAAAATGTTTGGCATGATAAAAGAGGTAAGCATGTGACAAACACAGGGGGCAAATCACCCATGATCACGCGATGAGTAAGAGGAGAGTGCATAACTCACACCTCATGCTTGTCTCAGGCTTACCTCTGCTTTTAGCCTTTAAAGAATGAATATAGAAAAGGAGAAAACGTCTGGAAATAAGAGGCATTCTCCTGATGTAAAGAGTAACATTTGGTTAATTATCTGTTTACAGTACTTAAGTCTTCTTCATCCTATATCAATTCATCATCCATTAGTTTTAGCTTTGAAAAAAGATAGCTACATGAACATGCAACTTCACCATTTGATAAGCAGATCCTACTACAAATCAAGGACATCTCCTCTTCTCTCCCTTATTTTCCACAACATATCATTATATCCAAATGACAGAAGGTGAGGATTATCACCACGGTTTTGAAAACTCAGTACATTTAGATGTACACACAAAACTATGTGACTTATATGGAGTATATAAAAAAAAGTCTCTACATTGGAAGCAATGTATCATCTCTGTCATCATCTGCTAAGGCATCATCCATTGCCTAAGAGAAAAAAAAATTATTACATTCAACAATTATTAAATCAGAACACAAAATCACACACATGAGCCTTAAGGTTATGATCATGTTATGAACTTAATGTCCCATCTGGCTGGAACTTGTGCCACTCTCCCTTAGCAAAAAGTACATTTCAATTAGTGTTGTACAACCAAAACCACAGTAATCAGAATGGCCAATCAGAACAAAGGGAAATATCCCTAAGAGCAAATGAAAACTAGGAAAAAACGAGGAAATGGCCTGAAGTGCAGGAAAATGCTAGCAACCAAGTTGCAATTGGTATTCCATCTCATTGGTTAAGAAGGTAGCAGTAATTTTCTAGACAATTACAGAATTTGAAGAGTACGTAATTTTCTAGACAATTACAGAATTTGAAGAAAAACCAATGATACTTAATGCCTAGGACAAGCTTATTCCCTTGAAACAGATTGCTGGCCATGCTGGTAAAGCACTGAGAAATAGGCTTACCCCACTCCTGAGCATTAGCCCTTCCTCAGAGCAAATGGGATTGCCATTCACTATAATGAAGGGCTAATGGTTGAAAAATCAGCTTTGTAACTCTTTACAGTGGCCAATTTATGTTATCAACTCAGTTGATAAAACCAAATTACCCTGTTGTACTCTCCCACTGATGCAGCGCCACAGTTTCTTCAGAAACTTACCCCCTTCACCCCACTTCCCCCTTAGGTGGGAAACTTCACTATGGTGGGGTACCTCCTATCTGACTCTCCCTTCCCCCCCCCCCCCCCAACACAGCATTACCACCAGAGGGTTCCATTTCCTCAGCAGATAGAGACACTAACAAGACTAAACTTCCTAGCCTTTAAGCAGGCCTGGATTACTATTAACCCTGCAAGACATGCATTTCTCTGGCTTCAGAAATGTTTGAGACAAGTCAGGGAGAGGTTTGCTGAGGGTCTGGCATTATCAGTGCTAGACCTATCTCTAGCCCGCCCACAGGGAGAAATGCTTATCATGCTGAAGGATTCATAATAAGCGCCTGCTTGCAGGCTAAAATTTATTTTTCAGGACAGCTCAGAGGTGCATGGCCCAAAATGAATGCAAAAGGCACGTTTACAAAAAGCATGCACATGCATGCACCTTTTCAAAACATGCTTAAAAAACAGGTGCAAAGGAAGCAGATAAGTATGTACAAGGCAGTAGTCTGTTTTACCCTAGGTTTAACTTTGAATGGTGTTTTAGATTTATAACAAAAGAGGAATTCTGATGTTAGTGAAATTATGTGGTTTGTCCCAAAGTGTTTGCTGTCATGTGATTTTTGAAATCAGGCTTGCCTGCATTATGAAGAAAAAAACAAAAGTATTTGACCCAATGGGGACCTCTGGCAGTGTGACCTCACTCCAGCTTGTGCAGAGAGATGGTTTGTTACAGAATACTGCTAACTATGCCTTTGTGCCTTGAACCATTTATATAATTGAGACATAGGATTTCACTTTGACAGCCCACCTTGTATCTTGTTGGGCTTGACTCTGAACACCGACACATAAAATTACATCCATCCTGGGGAAAAAAACCAAAATTTAAAATGGTTCTTAGAATCACACCACTGAAGGTAACTTGACCTTGAAGAAGTAGGAAAATTTTCCCAGAGACAAGTAACCACTGAGAAATAAAGTATTTTGCATGAGACATGCTATCTGCTAATTTGGATTGACTGTTTAGTCGTTTTCCCACAGAAAAGAACCAAACCAAAACAAAAAACAAATTAAAGTAAAAAAAAAGAATTTTGATTTTGGGAAAGTTTGGATGCAATTTGTTACTTTGTGTTCATTTACAAAGAAGTCTTCTGACCTACACAGATCAACAAGAAAACTCTTATTTGACTAATCACTCAACACAAAATCTCTCTCAAATGGCAAGAAAAAAAGATTAAGCCAACTTCCACTGTACCTCAAAACCATTACGCACTAACACCATTGTAGATAGGGTAATTGAGTGTTAGTAACTAAATGGTTTAAACTCACACACAACCCACAATTCCTCCAATCACTCTGATGAAGGGCTAACACTCAAAATGTCAATCTTTTAACTCTTTACAGAGGCCAATTTACATTACCAACTCAGTCAATAACACTAAATTACTGAGTTATACTCTCTCACTGACACAGCCCCACAGTTTCTTTAGAAACTTACCCCCTTTAACCATTGTAGATAGTTTGAAAAAAGAGAAAAACTTACAGCTTGCAGACTTCCACAATCTTTCCAAAAGTTGTAGTTAGGTATCTGCTCCATTCCTTTAGCACCAACCATAAATCTTTGGTACAAGAAACCAAGAATTAAATAAATGGAGCCCACAACTATCAATCTGCAATGAAGAAAAAGTTATTGTCAATGGGTTATTTAATTGGTTTAATTTCAAAAAAAGCTTGTAAGTAAGTTCTTGATTTTTCCTTAGAGGTTTATTTCTTTAATTTTAATTGTTGAGATTCAAACTCAGATTGGCTTTAATTGGCAAATCAGAGCAAACACAAGTACTCTGGGGAGGGGACACTCTGACTCCTTTTTTTTTTTTTCCACACTGCACCCCACCCCAGAAAAAGCAATTTTTAGCTCCCAAAAAATTCTCCCTTGAAATTTTGCATTTGTGTCAATCTGATTTCTTGATTTTCTCTGATGCACAGTACAGTGGAACCCTAAGAATTCTAACCAGTTCCACTCCAACCTGGTTACAGTGTAACTCAAATCCTGCTAACTCAGAAAAGATCCAAGTTCACTCAGAATTGACCCCATTTTTCCAGTAACTAACTATCACCTACAAACAGTAACTTAACCTTGAATAACTCAAACCACTTTTTGTTTCCCTTCAGTGTTCAAGTTAGCAAGGTTCTACAGAACTATAGTTTATAAGTTAGGCGTAATTCAATGAAAGTAAGCAAGCCCACCAATGTTGTGAAATTGTGCACCCATGTCATCCTAATTTCTTAATTTTATTTGCTGCAGATAAACAGTAAAACCCTATAATCTCCAACCAGGTTAACTCAAACCCCTGCTAACACAGACAAGATCCAAGTTCCCTCAGATTTGACCCATTTCAGATGTTTACTATCAGTTACTGACAACTATAACTCCAACTTGATTAACTTGCACCATTTTCCATTTCCCTTAAGAGTTTAAGTAAGCTGGGTTCTACTGTAGTTAATAATTACACGACTTTTGTGTAATTCAGAAAAAAGTAAGCAAGCTTTGTCAAAAAGTGCAATACTTACATTATCAACATAATGGATCCAGCACTCAAGTGCTTTGGCTTCGCTGTGCATGCTGCATCGTTATTAAGTTCAAACAGGTAGTAACATTCCAGCGGGTTGACTGGATCGTCTGGGCTACTTTGGTTCCTAAATTCTTCAATGACACGCATGGTTCCCTGGAAAAAAAAATTATAAAATCCAATCTTTCCTGGATTTAGAGGCAAACAAAACATAAAGATCTTTTTTCCAAGTTAATACAGCTGCACATGCTATCTATCCACAGAGGAAGCAAAAACCAAAATAACTAACACAGACAATTTTCTTCTCCTGAAAATTTAAGTTCATTTTTATAGTACCCTCATAATTCAATCTTTCCAAGATGTACATATCAAATGCTTATGAAATGTGTCTGTGTAGTCAATGTATATCTGAGCAGTACTGTAGAGACAAAAAAAAACTTAGATTCTTTTTTGCAAGCAAAAACATTATTTCTGCCCAGAGGAAGCACAAAAAACAAATTTTTTTCCTCATACTGTAGATTAAAGTTCATTTTTTTTAAACTACAGAGCTGATTAAAATGGTCACCAGAAAGAAATCCTTATCTTCTAGAGAGTGCTGTCCAATCATCATCACCATCATCAACTTTATTTGCCTTATTTTAACAACACAAAAATTTATTTACAGCATTAACAGCTAGGAGGCAAGGAGACCCAGGAAGCCAATGGGCTTATGGGCGAGCCCTTACAATCATAAATCAAGTAAGGAAAAAGTGTTGCAAATGTGCAACTTTATTTAAGTTAAAACTCTTGCACTTTTGTCTTAAAGCTAGCAAGGTTTGACAAACAAGTAACTGTTCCAAATTTTAGAACCTTGGTAGAGTATTACATTGCTAGAGATTTGTACAGCACAAGTGTGTTTAATAATTACAGGCTCTTCTGGTACCATAATTGTGAATTTGGCTATTTGTTACAAAAAGATTGAGAAACAACAGGGGCAATAGGTTGTTTTCACAATAAAACATAAATTTGGCGACTTCAAAAGTATTGACCAAGAAAATATGTACACCCATTGGCTAATCAGAACATAAGATTCGCTTCATCTTGCCTACAGGTGCTGTCAGCCATCTGATAAGTATTCGTTATCAACCAAGCCCTATCAGCCACAATAAGTAATAATTCACTCACCCTCTCAACCCCTGGGTCACATGTCATTAACACAATACTAATTCTTTCTAAGCCTTTGCAGTGGTGGGTATACTTCTCTCCATGGAAGTATTTTATCATCAGCCAGTCCGCTGGGAAAATGAAATTTTACATTTATTGTTAAAGTTCAAATAATGATAAAAATCCTCTAATAGATATTTTCTTTATTCTCATCACTTATCTGCTTGATTTTGTAATGTTATGAAAATTAAAAACTCTGTCTTGGTCACAAAATGAGGATAAGGGTTAAAATCTGTGTACTTTATCTGTGCTCTGATGTTTATACACAATTATGCATGTATTAAGTTTTGATCACATGACTTACTTCCTCCAGTAACATGGGCACCATGGAAGGTTCCTATTACCTTCCAATCTGATTCTTTCCACTTCACACCATGTTGCTGAACTGCAGCGGTGTCTGCAGCACCTTGCTTACAGATTGATATTTTATATGAATAGTCATCATCATTTGCAAAGTAAATCCTAAAAAACAAAAACTCACTTGTTAACCGTTAAGCATAGAACAGTTAAAACAATTTGAGATCTGATATAAATGTGACAAACACTTGTGCAAGCTCAGTTTTTTTGAAAAATACAAAAAGTGTATGTTGGAATATTTGAAGGTAATATACTGTATACATATAATGCTGAGTTTGTGTCAGGCGAACTAAGTTACAGTCTGTAATGGGGTTAAGTAAGTTTAAAAAGGATCATTATTGTTATTAAATCTATAGTAGCTGCTTCTTCATAACAATTACTTGTAACTTTAGACATGTTTTTTTTATGGAAAAGTTGGGTTAATAGGGATTTTGTATTCTTTCTGCTGGTAATATCATACCATAACAATTTATTCACTGGGTTCTACTCTTTATTGTACAAAATATCTCACTTATTGCAACTGGAGTGAAATTTCTATGATCTACAGGAATGAAGCTTCCCACAGTGAATGCATTTTATTCTTATAAACATTTGGCATAATATGATGTTGTTAAAATGTAAAAACATCAACTCTTCCAAGGGGACAGATTCACATCAATCTGTATCCAATCAGATACTAAATCTCTTAACTTGTAGTTAAAATTCTGACTGATCAAAAAACATTTTGCCGATTTTTATTCACAGTTAATTAAAATTTTATTACAGTAATGAAATTTTAACTACAGCAATTATATAATTAAATGGTAATATTGTCGCGCAAGAAACTCAGTGGAGTTAAGGTGTTAAATCAGATTTAGTCTATGGGTGTTTGAGTCATCAAAATAGTTTCAGTTGTTCATATTCTTGAGGAAGGGAATGAAAAGTAACATGTTTCTCATAAATTGCGTGACAAATTGCAAGGCAAGCAACATTGAAATGGCTTCCAATTTCGGTTTCATAGTTGCCTACAATATGTTTAGTGTCGTATACGAATTTCCTCTCAATTATTGAGCAAATTTATCGAAAATGTTCGCAATTTTGCTGTACACTTGACTGTAACATAATACTAAATTCCTCCTTAGCTTAGATGACTTTTAAACAGAAATTACAAAACTTGTAATTTTAAGTTAAATATTATTAAACTAGACGTCATTTTAACTCGTGTCAACTCCTCCTTTTGCCCGAATATAATGACTTAAATATAAATCTAACTTCCTTCAAGGCACAACTCCCAGTTTGCATAGTTTCTTTCGAAGGATACTTATAAAATCGAGAAAGAAAGCGAAGTAAAAGTGATAACGTGTTCACAACTCACTTTTGCCCCGATAACTTTTTAATTCTCTCGTTCACATCGTTTGGGTCAATATTTTGATGTTGGGGACACATTTTGGGAGCTGGCGTCGTCGTCCTCACAGACACAAAACGAGTGCACAGACCCAACCACAACAAGACCGCCTTCATAATGGGCGACAAGGTCTCCATTGCTCTAAAATGCTGCTATTTCAAGGCCGCTTCCTCACCAACTTCGATTCCACGTGCCAGGTTACTAAGCGATGACAATATTTGACTCGAGTGGTTATGGGTAAGTCATGTGTTTGTCACAAGACATCAAGGCATTACACGTCAGCGATAATAAAACGCTCGTGTAGGAACAAGAACGATATATTTCTTAGGTATGCCTGGACTGAGTGTGATAAGGAATGATATTTTTTTATAGGGTTCTTCAACCCTTAATCGCTAATTATATACTAAATCCATTCCTACGTTAAAATCCAAAGTATTTAGAGGACTCAACGAGCCGACAACGCTCAGTGGATCGACTGGCTCCCGGAAGTCTAAACTACCACGAGTAGACCGCTACTGGTGCTGATGGAGGCCTAAAAGATCCCTGACAATCAATATTCTCGGTCAAATGGTGATCAGCTGATTTGGAGTAATTTTCTTTTTCTCAGAGTGTTGTTTGAAGTGATGGTTTAGGGAAGTTGTTGGCTTGGAAATCTCCCCTCTCCGACTTCACTTCACGCTTCTTTGAATTTTCATCTCCTGCCATTTATTACTTCAGATTTGTGATTACGGAACATTACCATTTTTGTTTTTTTTACCTGCTACCCTCTCTTTCCTCAACCATCTCCCGTGTCTCTTCTAGGCTCCTCTTCACCCCCCCCCCCCCCCCAACCCATGACGGGTTAAACTCCAGATTTGTGATTAAGGAACGTTACCATTTTTGTGTTTTTTACCTGCTACCCTCTCTTTCCTAAACCACCTCCCGTGACTCTCCTAACTCGCCTCCATCCCCCACCCCACAGACAGGTTAGCTGTAGTCTCCCCGCCTTGTCTCAACCCTCTCTTTGAATGAACTGTTTGATTACGTTTTATTTTATTTTATGGAAAAATAATACCACGCTAACCATTTTCATAGAGTTGTCCGAGAAGGAAGATTTTCACAAGTTCGTCCCCATGCCACTCGAATCACATTACTTTTGCCTGAGAGTTGGAAGAGACTAAGAGAACCTGGGGAAGAGTTTTATCAAGGTAGTTTCTGTATCTAAGAGACAGATAATTATGCGAGGTATGAGGATAGGGAGGTAAATGGAACTAGTCTCTTCACGAAGTTAATTTTCCGCGAAGAATCTTGTCTTTCGATTGAAGAAATCATTATGAACTGAACATATTTTATGTGCAGCTCAGCACGAACGCGCAAGCGCATACCATACCTATCCAAGACGATCCAAGACAGGTGATGTTTTGTAATAATCGAAAAGGTGACGATACTTCAGTTCGATATTGATTTCAATTTTTCGCCTGTCATGTCCTAATTAAACAAAACCTGATGATGTCGAATGACACTTCCTATGATCGCTCGATAAAATGTCAATTCCTTGAAACAACAAATTCATGCTATTAAACAGGAAGACCTCCCTCAGGTCGCGTGTGCGCGTGAAAGACAAAAATCGAGATGAACGGTCTTTGAGACCGAGACGGGGCTAGCTAGCGCTGCGCACATGAAGCAAGTGGAACAGTTCCTCCGCCTTTAGCCACAGTGATGAGGGTACATCTCCAAATATCCCAACTTCTGATCTCTGCTCAAGTCTTGACGGTTTTCTCGTTCTCTACATTCGCGCGCTCTGAACAACGTTCAAAAACAGGAATTATCACCGCGGGTGACATCATAATTGGCGGCTTAATACCCGTTCACTTCTCGCCCAACTTTTCGCCGCATCCTGGAAATTCGTCATGCCAGGGTTCCTTCCATTTGCGCGGGTTCAAAGGAGTAGAAGCTATGCTATACGCGATAGACCGCATAAACAAAAACCTTACGTTGCTGCCAAATGTAACTCTGGGAGTTGATGTAAAAGATACATGTGGAAGTGTGGATTATGCAATTATGGAAAGCTTGAGTTTCGACTTTATCAGAAGCGCTTATGTTGCTTCAGAGCTTCTTGATTGCGCAGAGGATTCATCCAGCGAAAAGCACTCGGTACTCAAACCTAAAGCCAGTGATAGTCCTATGTCAGGAAAGAAAGATTCGAAGAGACACGATGGTGATATGTCAGGTTTGTTTTATTGATGTTGGCTGAAAGTCGCTTGAGTTCAATTTTATTTCTTAAGTTTTGTCATCCATATTACATTTTCTGATAAATATCGAGCGCGATTCCGTTATTCAACGCAATTTATTCAATTTCATACGCACGTAAACAAAATAACCCGCTACCGTGCCAGATAATTTTTTAAACCGTGGCTTCTTGTTTTCTGTATTGTGGCGAATTGACCCACTGAGTCAAACAGCTCGTTTATTTGCTCTATATTCACGTTAATGACAGTCTCTATCGCGTCCAGTGTCTTTAGACGCCATCTAATTTACAAATGTGTTTTAACTACAACGACGACGTGAAAAGTCGTAAGAAAACATCTGACTTCCAGTCTCTGCCTTCCATTTGAATCATTTCATGTGTTTCGCACAGACGACCAACTTTAAAAGTTGTTTACACAAACACTATATCCAGTGTTTCTACTTTGCTTAACTCACGATCTAGAACTGACAGTTCAGTTTCGATATGCATGCGAATGAAGTTCAGTCTCTCGAAATCAAGTTCAAACTTCATACAGGGAGGGTGGATTGCAGCCGGTTCTTAAACGAAACAAAATTTTTTTTGCATTTGTTAGCTAAAAAAATTAGGTAGTTTTCCATTAGTGTAATTAGTTCTGAAAAAAATTTATTATGAAGCCTGTTGGGATTGAAACATCTATCTTCATTTTCAGTCAATCGACTTTAAAATGGATAATAATAAAATATTGCATCCAATCGAAGACCAAAATATCTGGCAAGTTTTAGCTAGGTTTACGTAATTTAAATGGCCATAACACTGAGCACAAATCACAAAGCAAATCTCATAGAAATTTAGGCCAAACAGGCTTCTTTTTCTTAAAATTTGACTTTTTAATTAAGAAATACGCCGGATTAAAACCCTTTTAAAAATTTTTTAAAGTTACGCCCACGACAAGACAGCATGCAGTAGCTGTCACAACTATATTTCGCAAACTGACAGAGCTTTCAATCTGTCCAAAGTTCTCCGTTCGTGGAGAAGTCTGTATTGAATGAAATCTTAATTTTTTTCCGACAGCAGATTGTGGCTTCCGTTCTCAAAAAACAGGAAGAAAAAATGTTGAAATATGACCATAATCGTGCCTGTCAACCACTCTCGAAACTGTCAATGCGAAACCGCAAAGTATACCTCTCAGAATTTGAAGAACCTTTGGTGAAATGCATTAAAAATTATGAATTTTTGCCAACAATTTGCCCTCCAATAAGTGAGATATATCTATAAAGCAAATTAGATTAGATGTTTTTTAGGTACTTTCAAAATTAACATGATTTTTAATATTTTCGACTTAAGTCACAGTTTAAGTATTGCTGAATATTTTCAAGATTAACTTTCTGTAATATTTTTCGATCTGCCTTACAGTTTCCAAGTCAGTGCTCAATAACCACGCTTGAGATAAATTTGTGTTGTGGTAAATGTCGTTAAACTTGTTTATGGCAAGCTGAATAAATACGACGAATGCAAAGTGTCTTGAAAGCACTTCACAGATCACATACGCAATAGAAATATCACGTCTTTTCCTTCATTCCAGATGAGTAAAACCTTAATTGCAAAATTAACTGGATCAATTTTGTAGAGTGGAAACAAGGCGCGTTTACTGAAGAATATTTTGACTAAAAGCCGTGCAAAAATTTGGTTCATTAGTAATGCAAACTCCTCGATAATTTGTATGCTTTTTTTGAACAAAACCGGGATAAACTCTAACTAGTTGAAATTAAAACAATCCTAAATTCAAAGTCTATTCTTTACCCTATTTAAAATTAATTATAAAATTCTGTGTAGAGGGAAGTATTTGAAACGAAGTTACTTTGGCCTAGATAAAGAAAAAATATTTCAACTAATAAAATAACTAATGGCCTTGTGGCCTTACTTTGCTAGACCAACCACTTGCATGAAAAATTAATTTTGTTTTAGCGCATTAGTGTCTGCTGTGGAATAAGAAAATACAAGTGAATCCGTATTTAATTAAAGATTTAACTCTGAAAATCTAAATATATTCGCTGCGGCTTCATAAACTTCCGTGAAATGCGTAAGTTTATTTGTCTCTAGTTAAAACTTAGAAACAATAAACATTTTTTGGCGAATAAAACATCGAGGGGTCCATACATAATTGCAATGTTTTAAGCTTTCATATTTCGCCATGGTTATCCATTATCATGTTCCTGTGACATCTTTACCCTCTTTTAGTACTTACACAACATTAGACACAACATTAATTTTTTTGCGTATGCGTAAAACATAGACACTTTTAACAGAAAACCTTCGTTTTGTAATAACTGTAAAACTATTTCTAGGGGTTCAGGTTAGTGCTCACGGACTAAGAGGCTTTTGAATCGCAATGAGGGGTTTCGTTAATTGTGAAATTTCTTATATATAACTGTAACCGCAAAGGACTACGAATTTACCTTTTTGACCTGATACAAGGTGCTGATTTAATCCGAATATGAAAATCAAGGTTGTTTTCCCACGCAGCCTTGTAAGTACTTCTATTTGAGAAAATTTGAGAAAGAAAATTAACCAAACGTAAAGTCGAATGGAAATCAAGAGAATATCAATCTTTCGCCCGAATTTACCCTCAATAATTACCCTAGTATTATAAGCGGCCGTGATCGATTCTTTGAGAAACCCCAGCCTTTTCTATGTTTCTGTTTCGGATTTGATTGATTCTCGAACATTACTGCGATAAATACAAAGTTATTATTCGTTCTGACTCGCTTTTGCTGCGAGAATAGCTCGTCTTGTATACAAGTTTCTATGGTGTTGTTCTTACTAAAAAACACATTACTTTATTTAGGTTGCTGTTCAAGTAAGTCTCGCACAGCAGCTATCGTTGGAGCAGCTTTTAGTGGCGTAACCATGGCAACAGCAAGCCTTACAGGCCTTTTCCATGTGCCTGTAATTAGTTATGCTTCAACGAGTCGTCTTCTCAGTGACAGGTCTCGGTTCCAGTACTTCTACCGAACGGTTCCATCAGACAACCTCCAGGCTCAAGCAATTACTTCCCTTCTTCATGAATTTAGGTGGCATTTTATCATCGTTCTCGCGTCCGATAACGAATACGGGCGATCAGGTGTCACAGCCTTGAAGCAGACGATACAAAATTACACGACTCGAGTTCAGATCTGCGTAGTGGTCGATGAACTTTTTTCAAGGAAAGGGAGTCAATATGAAATGACTCGTATCTTTAGAAAGATCCAACAATTTCCACGAGCAAAAGTTATAATTCTCTATGCTGAATTTCCAGATGCAGTGTACTTTTTCAAAGAGGCAAAAATGGCATCGTTAAGGAATTATGTGTTTATTGCGACTGACAGCTGGGTTGGGTCTACAGAAGTGGTTCAAGGCTCCAGTGATGTTTTCCAAGCGATCATCGGTTTGAGGCCTCCGATCGTTTCCATGCCAACATTTGACGCCTACTTCTTGGAAACTCTCAAGGAAAACAACAGTAGAAATCCATGGGCTTCCGAATGCAATAAAAGTTTAATTTGCAGTGATAAAAGCGTTGAAAGGTGTCACTCAGAAGTTCACCACGATGGGTATGTCGCTTACATATTGGACGCGGTATTTTCAGTGGCGCATGCGCTACACGCAATGCTCAGCTGTGACAAAAAAGTGTGCGCTAAAAAATGGAGGGACGTGGACATCCGGGATCTTTCACAGTTCATTCAAAATGTATCGTTTGTAGGATATTCTCAAGAAAATATCTTCTTTAACGAAGAGGGCACTACAAAGGGAAGATACGATGTTTATTATCTGGACAAAGAAAGCAGCAAGTACATCAAAGTGGGTTCGTGGAGTCAGACTGCACTAAGCCTTAATTTATCGAGAATTTCACAACATGGACCTGATTTTCCATTTCCGGCTTCAATCTGCAGTAACTATTGCAGGAAAGGTACGAGTGTGCTGTTCGTCTTTACAATTTTAAGGCTTTCGCTATTAAGTGGCCAAGTAAAGGCTTACTCAAGACGTGCACTTCGTGCAATTTGAAACTAACTATTGGAAAGTCTTCCTCATGAAGCAATTTCGGTGAGGCAAAGAAATGAAGGGTATCGGATCGTCTCCCACTTAGTTGGTTCGTGCCCAGTTTGAGTCGGTTCGTACCCACTAAACAAGTTACATTCAATAGTCGTGTATTAAAAATAAACACCAAAGAAACAAAACTTCAGTTGAGCTGGCAGATAAGAAACTGACCTTTAAAGTACTTAACATGGAAAACAATCATTATTAGTTTAGGTAAAAACTGACTGATCAGACTACAAGCTGGTTAATAAGTGACTGAGTACGAAACGTGCGTGGGTACGAAACGACCACATGCAAAGAAAGAAAGCGTCACAAAGGGTGGTACCGGAAATAAATAAATTCAAAATTAAGAAAGACTCAAGACTCAAAATTCTTTGCCCAAAGTTTAATTTACGCGAGGTTTCACCAACAACTACAACATCGTCAAGATCAACATCTAGAATTGATTTCTTCTTCAGAAAGTGGTTTGGTTCTTATAAATTTTTTTCAATATCTTTACGTTATCCACTCTCTTCTTTTTGGACCAACAAAAAGATTTCACAATTGGTGTCTTTATCGCTAAATAAAGGTCCATTCCCCAGCCGTGAAAACCTCTCCTTTCACGTTTCTTCTCCTTTCACCCCGTAATTGTTGCTTTATTTCCTCTTTCACGCCAGGCGAATACAAGATTCCAAAATCCCAGTTCCCGGAATGCTGCTGGGATTGTGCAAGGTGCGACGGGAAATCATTTACCAATACGTCACACATGACCAAATGTTCCTATTGCCCAGAAGGAACTTGGCCCACCGCTGACCACTCGGCGTGTCGTCTCATCGAAGCGACCTACCTCCACTGGGGTGAGAGTTGGGCAGTTGTGATCGTCTTCTTTTCATCATTTGGTTTGATCATTGTGATACTGACTGGCGTTGTATTCATAAAATTTCGCGCAACACCGGTGGTGCTAGCTGCTAGCAGACAACTATGCTACTTCCTTCTATTGGGAATTGCAATGTTCTACGTGACACCTCTTCTATACATCGCCAAGCCTTCAGCGGTCACCTGTAGAATTCTTCCAGTTATGTTTGGGCTCTGCTTTGTACTGGTGGTTGGTAAGTACGGTTGCTGTTGCGGCATCAGCCTCTAACCAGGCCTTTATTATGAGCGCTTCGGTAAGTTCGTTTCTGCGCCTGCATAAAAATTATGAAGCTTGAATAACACGAGCCGGTGAGTGGTCTGTAGTAGAGCCAGAATCCCGGCAAACCTCTTCCCGACTCGTCTTAACCCTCCTCCTCCCCCCCCCCCCCCATGCCACCCTGCGGAAGAAAACGCGCGTCCTACAGTGCTCGTAATGAATGACCTGCTCTGAGGCTGTTAGGGCATGTAACTTTTCCGTTGATTTAACTTTAGCATTACGCTTAAAAAATCACTGGTCTCCTTGTCTTTGAAAGTTAGTGTGGACATTCGTGTTCAAAACTAAAATGATTTCTTTTCTTCCTCTGCATTTTCATCTTTCCCAGGCACAATTCTCATCAGAACAAATCGAGTGTCCAGGATTTTTAATGAGAAGCTTCTTCGGACAGGGAAAATCAGTTGCCTTGGCAACCACTGGCAGATGTTTATATTAGGATGTTTGTTGATCACCGAGATCGTACTCACCGTTGCTTGGGTATTCGGTTCCTCGTCTCAAGTGTTCCCGCAAGTAATCTATTCCAAGGCTTCTAAAGATGCCTCTCTTATCTGCAGCTTGAGCGGAAGTCACATTGGATTTTCTTTGTGGCTTATCTACAACGCAGGCTTGGTCGTCGTGTGCACATATCAAGCTTTTCTTGTAAGGAAAGTGCCACATAATTATAACGAGTCTAGATTAATTGCGTTTAACATGACCACACTATGTATTACTGTCCTTGTCTATATTCCGTCGTACATGGGTACCTCAGGCTGGTATCGGACAATTATCTCGTGTTTCATGCTTATGTTTCTTGGAACTCTCACGTGGGCGAGTATATTTGCACCGAAGATTTATATAATTCTGTTCCGACCGCACAAAAACATTCCCATGAGACCTTCCGTGAGCTCCATCACGCTGGGAGTGATCTCACCCTCGCCTACTGGGGTCAGCAGTATTAGTGAACAGTACATGTGCAGTAGGAAAAATTCTCTGAATCCCAACGAAGATGGAACGTGGGGAGGCTCGTGGGCCAAGACTGATTCGGCTCGTGAACTGAACGAAAATGTAGCAATCACTGAGGAAGATGATTCGCCGTGTGAACAATTTGATGATTTTTCCGAGAAAGAGCTGAAAGAAAACCAGGAAACTGATACCAGTATAGCTGATAAGTCACAACCACAACAAGAAAACTGTAAAATGACACCCCAAAAGAATACTTCGATGGTGCATTTCGAAGACGAAATGCTAAATGAATGCGATGAAGGCAGAGACACACAAGTGTTCCCTGAAAAAAAAACCAGTGGTAGCCAAGGAGGTATCTTAAGAAGAACTTATAACTCAGAGATTCACGAAAATTCCATTAATGGGATCGTTCCAAGGAAGAAAAAAACATCACTAGTTCGTTTTCAGGACGAAGTGTTAAGTTGTGATATTAATAATTTAACAGACTACCATAGGATTGCGCTTCCCGCCAAAGGAGAAGAACCCATTCAAATACCGAAAGGAAACCTTGATGCGGAGACCAATAACAAAGGAGAAGTGTATTGTTCATGTGCTTCAACTTCAGCTGAAAAAACAGAAACCAACCGTGTCACAGAAAAAGAGAGAAAGCGGAAAATATCTGTCTTCTCGTTCCAGTGACAAGAAAAAAATATCCGATAAATCTAACTCTTGACTATAAATATATTTAGGTCATTAAAGTTGGTTGTCGTATTTTTGCCTGGCGCACCTGACTCAAAAACAATTGCGCTAAAAATTAGAAGCATGATGTAATTTAATTGCGATGCATTTTCTCTATCTGGGCAGTCTCCGGGTTGAGTTCTCGTATGAGAGCAATGAGCTTCGCAACTAATGAAAATTGTGCGTAAGTCCCATGCCAGGTCGAGCAAAAAGGATGCCCTTTTCACGCGGTCCTCCTATTCTCGCCGTAATTTAAAGGAGGAAAAACTCTTCAACTGTACAGCGTTAAGACAAAACATTTCTCATCGCCTTCTTAGAACTCGGTCAAATTTCTCCAACATATCTCCATAAAATGTCCAACAACTTGTTTGTAATATTAGTTTCAAACAAAAAAACTGGTCACATCTGAGACAATTTTATCCCAGTTACTTTTCAGTTGTCCTTCTGGTGTACCTTCTCCTCGAAAAACTGGTATCACACCTTGCAAAGCTCTTGTTTTCTTAATGTTCGCAAATGATTTGAAATAAAATTAAACCCATTTTGTATGGACTTTTCGAAGTTGAATAAAACCAAGAGAGTATAATTGATATTCTCTTTATAAAACTTATTATCATTGTCCTACCATGTTCAAATTTATGAACCTAACGCTACGACCTGTTACGAATTATGTTTAAAATGTGAACGTATAAAGATATCGTTTTCTCACAGTAAGTTTTCGCTGGCTGTGTTCATCATGTGTATGTTGGAAGAATAGGTCTAGTTCACGACATCAGTGAAGCAGACAAAGTAGTCCCCAGGTTTTCGCTCTCTCTTTTATGTCCAAAACCTCGAAGGAAGGACTTAATTGTCTTCTGCCTTATTGGATATTGCCTGCATTGACTCCGATAATAGAACGTTTCTAAATATATAATTGTTGCGATAAAGATTATGGCAGCTACTTCACAATAGTTTTTTTTGTTTTCCGGGGCGATTGAAAATTGTCGATCATTGAAAGCAACCTAAAATAATAGCTCAACGGGGAAAAGAAACAGGATTGTTCGAGGATGGAATTACCCCAAAGGGAACACGATGAAAAACACTGCAAAACTAAAAGTATAATTGGACATCAGTTATTAGAGCCCTCGACGGAGAAATCGCATAGTAATTCTCATAACAATAACTATTTCCTAGCTCTTTATCTTAAACATGGATACATATTTAGCAAAACACGCTTAACATGGATTCTGACGAACAATTGGTTTTGGGCTTCTGATTATCATTTGTCAAGGCTGGAACAGCTGGAGAGGAGGCGTCACGAAAACCCATATGGGATGAGCTAACCATGTGACAGACTATCCCGCTCGTCAAACATCCATTACACATGCGTAGTTCTCCAAAACATTGCAAAACGACCTAACGGCTGAGATCATTGGCCGTTGAATAACACATTTCAAATTTGACAAAAGCATATGGTTCGAAAGGAGCTCCCATAAAATTGTTGCGATTGTCAGGGTATAAAAAGGCAGCGAAAAGCGCAGTATTTTCATACTTACAGGGCACTGGAGCTACTGTGATCAAGAAGGCAGTGCTCCCAGGTTTCGGCCTTCACTGCACTCTTCTCGGAGGCTGAATCCTGCGTGTTCCCCACTCTTAGGGTGCACGGTGTGCAATTTTTGTTAGTTGGGCTGACCTGCGTACGCGCTCGTTGGCCCTCCATTTCAAAAGAAGGATTTACCGTGACTCACCAGGCTCAATATTCAATTAAATGCGCCTCGCTCCTTTAAGACCTCAACAAACTTAGTTATCTCTCTGATAAATGCGTTATCCAACAGCAGATAATAACGCGAGATATTGGATTGCATATGTAACGGAGAATGATGCTCACAAAAGGCCTAACAGAGAGACCCAAAACTAAGAAGACTTATGGAAACTGGATTTCCCCCAACTTGAAGTCTTTGAAACAAAATGATCCTCACTTGATGGTAATCTTCAGTTTTGTAATATACTACAAATATACATCATGATTTCGAATATTTTACTCGATTTCTTTTGTTCTTTTGATGAAATTTATAGAGCGATAAGTCCATGGGAATTGACACAATATTTTGGTGTATTTACTCATCAACTAGCTGAATTCATCTGTCGTACGTTGAAAAAAAAATTTCATTCAATGTAGTTAATTCTACAGGGTCGTTAGTCAACTTTGTATAATTAGGCTTATTCCAGCGGCAAAATTAAGATCCTTCCAATTTTTCTACAACATGCTTTGAGCCAGAAGTTGTTATTGTGGCGCGCACATAATTAAACATTAATAAATATTTATATGCAAACGCTAAACAGGGAACCCTTTCGCGATGGCTTCTCAATCACACAAAATGTATGTAGAAAGGATAAAACAACATTCTAGCTTTTAAAGATAAGTGCAATGATTTCTCTTCATGCCTCATATATTTTTGGTTAGATTTCTGATCATGATCTATAAATTGCTTACAGGAATTTAAGACGCTCCCGAAGTTGTTCCTCATCACCTGCTGTCGGCAAACAGCGAAATTTATGGCGCCAAACATCAATATCATTATCTCTCTTAATTTGAGTCGTTTTAATGGAAAACTCAAACAAATTTAAGCCATATCAAAATAAGAAATTTCCTGTGGGCTGCGTTTCACCTAAACGGAAAAGTTTATCATGAGTTTACTAACTAACAACAATAACTGTTTGATCTCTGAAGAGGAAAGGTGTTTTTATCTGGGCTGATCGGTTTTCTTTTGTTTCAACTCAGCGTTTGTTTAACGATTTACTGTTTCTGGAATAATAATAATAATCGAAATAGACAGACTATAAGCAGACTTTGTTTGTGTCTTTGAACAGGCTAACGATAAACTCTGAACTGCATCTGCAATGACTCAGCTATGAACTCAGTCGGTATACACCAAAAAGAGGATTAAAATTTCTAGATCTCCAAAACAAATTGTGTGAAGCTTTTTGCTAAAGAAAGCAACATCTTTAGGTGGTTTTTGTAGCACAAATACTCTCAGGTTTGATAAATAATCGAAATAAAGTTTCGTCTTACAGGTAAATTTTGTCTTACAGATAAGTTTTGTCTTACAGATATATATATCAAACGATGTACGTCAAATCGGTTCTACAATGGTGTGATCAATTTTTGTTATAAAGATAACATAGTTTTTCCTTCCGCTTCCTTCCTCTGCTTTCGTGTAAATAAAGGAAGCCTTGGTCAAACTCAGTCGAATTTTATTGACAGAATTTCAACAGACCAATCAAACAGCCTTTCTTATGCTGCTGCTAGCCCTTATTTGGTGGTCCTTTTAACCAGTCGGAACAGAGTTTCTAGTCTCATTCAACTTGCAGAAAACACAAATATTTATTCATGCTCTCCAAAATATTCCCAAAACCAAGAGAGAGAAAGTTAGTCAATGTAATGTTTTTAAAAAAAATTAGAATTTTAGCATATTTTCTTAGTTTGAATTTCAATTTAAAATCTGCAGGCAAAAAGCCCTAAAAATAAAATTATATAAAGAGACAAAGCGGTATGGTGTTGTCTCCGAAAATAAATATGCACATTGAAATTAGAATTTGTTTTATTCTTTGGTTCAAGAACAGCAAACTGTCGCTTGAAATTTTACACCAGTGTCTACTTCAAAGGAACACCTTTAAAGTAGACACGAGTTTGCGTTCCTAGAAACTTAAACTTTCGGTTGGAATATAATACAATGTTTGTGTTCAATATTCTAAGAGTTAGCTATGTTTGAATTTTCATCATAGCGGAAAATTTTCTGACAAATTGCATATTGCGCCAATTTCATCTACGTAATTAGTGGTTCTATGGGTAAATAGAACTACTAATAAGGTAAATGAGGAATTAGAGATACGACTTGAGACAAATTTTGGTCCTTTGTGAGCCTAATAGGACTAAACTATAAAATTGCAGCTGTACAAAAGCTACGAAATGTAGAAGAAAAGCCTAGACTCAAATTACCAAAAGAGCTAAATTTATCCATTGATGAATGAAACTCTAGCATGTAAGCATAAATTAACACAACAGGTGTAATTATTTGTCAAACTTTTGCAATTTAATTGCTAAAATGTATTGCTTAAAAACACGAACGGCCCAGATTCTCTTCTTCGAAGGGATGACGAACCCAGAAAATGTCTATTTTTACACCGATTTTATAACTTGATACACGTTGGGCTCATACCCACGTACATGGAAGAGGAATCTAAAAATTAATGTTAATTTTCGGAACTCACATTGCATTCAAGTTATTAAAAATTAAAGTAGCGACCATTTGGAATATTGATATGAATTTCTTTCTGTTCGAAGACTTTCTTGTTTTAAAGTCTCACCCGAAAAATTGAGTTGAATACTAATTATAAATAAAAGTTATTCTTATTTTAGTTCGAAGTATATACTCCCCCGAAAAGTCAAAAGAATGTTCAGAGAATGACGGAAAATTTTAATGTCGTACGTTCTTTCGGGCTTGTAAGTAGCGGTCAATGTGCGAGATTATGTAAGTTAGCTCAAAATTCGTCAAAACTTTATGTTAAGGAAATCAACCAAGGAAAATTACCAATTCAAGGGTAAACGAGTAAAAATTTTTGAAAATGTGGAGCGTTTTATCTACGTGCAGAGATCTATGGTTAAGTGAAATTACAAGATTGACGTTAGATATTATCCGTATTTTTTGTCGTTTCCTTTTTGATATTAAAGAGTTAAATTTAGAGATATTAGTCGTATCCGAGACCCTACAATAAAATATTTTAGCTTACAGGTGAATAAGTGTGTTATCTCATTCGCGAAGCCAGTTATCGACGAGAGGAAAAATGTAAACTATCATGTCCTTGGACTGGGTGTTATCTGCAAGTTGCGTTGTTCTAACAATTTTTTTTCTAGTTTCCTTGTTGCCATGGGTGACGCTAACGAGGTTTCGATTGGCCAGAAAGTTGTAACAACCTGCTGTTACTATAGCAACTGGAAAACAATTAACTATATTTTATTTCTGTTACTCAAACTTAGTTTAACCGCTGACTTTGTTTTAGCACATTTTTTTCAGGCATCATCAGTTATGTTATCCTCGTTAAGCTTTTAACTCCTAAGATCTGATTGTTAATTCTCCCTTCTCGCTCTCAAACATTTTCTTGTTAATCAGTTACGAGAATTTTGTCTTAGATCAAGATACCTGATAAGTTTGAGTATACTCATTACCGTTTGCTGAATAATGTATGAATATTGTGTGGAGAAGTTATAAGTAATCACTTCTGGGGTTGAAGAATTAATATACTTGAAGGGCTAACGCTACTAGGCATATAATCCTAACGCAAATCGCAAACTTAAAACCGTAGTCACCTTTAGACGGATTACGATGGAATCCATTACTTCCCTACCAACTGATCCATCCATATGTAAGCGACACCTGTTCAGATCTTTGGTATAGTGGTGTCACCTATACAAATACATTTCTAAAAGAACCCTTCCAAAAAAACTAGAAAAATAACTCCCTATTCCCCTGCAAACAGAACAATTACGAACAACTAAATCAGAAAATACTCTTCTTCGTGTGGTTTTCGTCAAAGATTTTTTAGGCCTTTTTTTAAAAGTCAAATTACATTTTAGACTTGTCAATTCTCTTCGGCGACGTTTACAGTCGCACCACTGGATATCTGTAAATCAAATTTTCATGTTAATGAAAAAATAAGTAAAACCATTAACGAGGTAACTGAAAATACGTTAATAATATGGATCCCTGCTACGAAAAGTCATCTTCTCAAATCTAAAGGGCATAATACTTTGATGTTTGATCAGTTTAAATTCATAATCTTACTGTCTAAATATTACATGAGAGAAAACTTGTAGAATTCAAAGCATCCTAAGTTTAAAGGAAAACAAAGAAGAGCAGCTAAAGATCATAAAACCCTAAAGATTTTCTACAATTTGATTAGATTATTACCCTATGGAAGAAATGTGAAGAAATCTTAAGCTTTCAAGAATCGGAAAAAAATAATAACCAAGAGCTGGAGGGATTTAAAATAGTACAGATTTATGATCATTGAATTGGATAATCTTCCATAAGAAAAACCTAATTGAATTTAAAGTAGGGAGTAAAGAAACAATGGGTCGAGGAATTAGATATTGGTATCCCGCAGTAGGTTATTCGCATGACGACTTTTTATACCCTAAACAACAAAAGACGAAGGAAAATTGCATTTCCAATTAAATGTATTATGCTTCAAACGCGGGATGCGATTGGCTGAAAGGGATTTTGCGCACATTGCACACCGTAAGCTTGTCATCATCTGTGGCTATATAAGCCCTGCTCCTGCTCCACTTTCCTTTAAACTTACAGTGCACAGGAGCACCGTGATCAAGAAGGCGGGGCTCCCAAGGCGAGGTGGCACATTGCACTCTGGGCCACTGAACCTTGCGTTCGCTCCAGGCCGAGCGAGTCGGGTGCAGAATTTTTGTTTGTCACCGGGTTGACTCGCGCTTTCGCTGGTTAACCCCATTATGGGAGGAAATGAAATGGAGGGGTCGTTTATCTACGTAGCATCTAATTTCTCCTCACAGAATCATCCTGAAGCATCAAGATCACGGAAATAAAGGAAATGAAATGTGTGTGAGATGTGTGAGATGTGTGAGATATGTGAAAAACAGTATGGAGAATGTAAAGGGTTAAAAGTCTATCTTATGGCATAAGAAACCTTTGTTGGTTATAACCTTTGGTAAGAAAACAAAATTGTACATGTACATGACTTCCGGCAAGACTGTGCGGGATTTCTTCCCTTTTCTACAAGATTTTAATACCCAAGAAAATTTAAATAGAAATCAATTACACGGTTTGATTCTTTTGTTTTCAGCAATTTTATGTCATGGACTGCTTGACGTCTTGTTTTAACAACCAATGACAAAACAACTGAGGCGACAAAGAGGCGAACAGAATGGCTATCGCCAAACACGACCTTTAACTTGACCAAACTCAAATCAGTGAACCAGCAAAATCAGATAAGATTTTCTTTCCGAGATAATAACCACCATCTTTAAAAGAACAAGAAAAATTTAACGAAATGCCTGATAACTGTTTGAAGACGATAAAGATCTTACTTTAAAAAAATGCTCAACCAGCTGAGCTTTATGCAAAACTTATCTTCGGTTTTTACATATGATTGGGTGTTTGAATTTATTCATTTACATTATATACACTACCTTCAAGTGTCTCTTTTCATAAGCTCGATATTTTATGTCTGTGAACCTGAAGGTCACCTCCCTTTTCCTAAAATGAATTGAAATGATAGTTTCACGCGCTTGAAATTTCAAACTTTTCAATCTCTCGGCCATATTTGTGCAACGTGGTTTAGCATGCTACGTATCTATAAAACTATTATTGAAACATCGTGATTCAAAGAAGACTGACTTTACTTGTGATTTTACTGACTTAAGGAAAATTTCTATGATGGACAATTCGTTTTGTTCCCCTCTTGTAAAGGTCGCTTTGTACATGTCACGAATAAGAGATACAATGAGAGAGCCCCTTTAAGATAGCTAGTGCATGCAGAACTTTTTTTTTCATATTGGAGGGCCAACGAGCGCGTACGCAGGTCTGCCCGACTAACAAAAATTGCACACCGTGCACCCAAGTTCTGGGGAACACGCAGGCCTCTACCTCCGTTTGGTGCAATGAAGGCCGAGACCTGGAAGCACTGCCTTCTTGATCACAGTTGCTCCAGTGCCCTGTAAGTATGAAAATACTGCGCTTCACGCCGTCCTTTTATACCTTGGTAATCGCAGCAATTGTGTGGGATTTCGTTTGGCACCGTATGCTTCCGAAGAGAGGTCTTTATTTGATGCAAAACGCCCAATGAATTAAGCTGTTGAGCATTTAAAACCAATACGCATGGGTATCAGTTGCTCCTGCTGCCTTAGGGAGTCATATAGTCACGTGTTGACTTTGTAAAATACACCAATCTGTATTTGAAGCGCTGTTCTTGATAAGAAACATTTACGTTGTCGCTGTGACTCAGAGAACCTTTAAATCCTGGTATGAGAGGTATCACTCACACTCTGCCTATAGTTCATGATTTCTAGGTAAATTTAGAGCACATTACTTTTTAAATAACATATTTGCTTGCACTTGGATGAGTGAATCTCGGTAACACTGCCTGGACCAAAACCAAAATATACTACACACCTGTTAAAGGCGAAAAATGACTTATTGTACCCATCTCTGGCTCAAACTATTGCTAATTCTTCTGTAAGTTAAAGAGAGCAAGCAGGCATATATGACAACATGTAAACTTTTGACATGAGCAGTTCTTCTTGTTATATAGTCGTTTATAGATCTCTAAACATAACTCCCTTATAAGTAGATACGTAGTTTTTGTAAGCTTAAATATAATCTCGTATTCAGTCTTCGAACTCAATATGCTTCATAACGTGTACTTATTTTGGAGAGAAAGAGTGCTGGTCGACTTTTATAATAGTGATAAAACGTTCTTTTTCAAACAGATGGAAAAAATATACTTTGAAGGCCAACGGTTTGACATTTGTTAAGTTGTAGCCTCCGTACTTTAAAAACCTTTTGGTACATGTCTGTCGTACGCAAGTTGTTTTATCTTACTAAAATGAAGTAGACTAATTTTTTTCAGAGTTTTGCGAAAGAAATCACAGATCTCCTTAAAAATCAATGCGATAAACATGGCGAACACAATATGTTGTAATAAATATGCTCATGCTGTGTGCAAAAGTCGTGCAAACTTTAATTTGAATAAACATATTGGCAATTTTGACAGAAATAGCTCTTAAATTTTGTGACTATTGACTGTATCTTCATCATGTCGTGAGTTCAGAACTAGAAAGCAATGATCTTATTCCACCTCGTAACAAATTTTTTTCTCAATTTCCGTTATACCCAGCCGTGATTTTTGCCGGACAAGTAGTTCTGAATCAATCATTGAAGCTGAATCAATCATTTGAAGCTTTTGATCGCCGCAACTTAAAGAACTTTGATACATTTGTGGACAAAAGTGAAACTACTTCGTTGGGAGAATTTTATGGTGATTTTATGGGGCATACACAAATGCTATTGAAAACCGTTTTCACAACAACTGATTCGTATTCAAATTTTAACAAAAACTTCTCTGCATGTGTTGATCTGAGCTGAACATCGTTTCAAGTTAATATACCCTAATTTATTGTTCTATGAAAAAAGCAATCACGCTTGCTTCTGCCAGAACAAAACGGAAGATACAGTCTTCTTTTCTTCAGGCATTTTACAATAATATTTGCAATAAATCGTTTGAATATGCTAGAAGCCTAGTAGATCTAACCCTAACATGTGCTCCCTTTTTAATATATTTATCAAAGGTTTCGGCTCTAATACGTATTTAATCTGGACCTCAGAAAGAAGTTCTATATTGTTTTTACATGTAACGAGCGAGGTGGCGATACCGTCTGTTATAAGGGAAGAATATTTTTGTCACAGAAAGCTTTCGGTTTACCAATGAATCATGTTGAAAATAATTTCAGTATCAATTTACAATACTTCAAACAATGGAATAAAGAAGTTTTTAAAATTAGAAACTAAATTTACCCAACAACAAAGCAATGATTAAAACACATTGTTCACGTGTATTAGGTCTACTCAATTTTACATAGAGGTAGGTAAAGTAGCTGTGAGGCACCTTGCGTAAACGAAGGAATGCCTCGAACACATATCGTAGGATTTCTCGAAAACGAGTACATAAAATAAAAACCAATGGTCCACATGATCAAATCCACAACACTACCATAGAAACTGA
Organism: Pocillopora damicornis; assembly: GCF_964200805.1. NCBI lineage: Eukaryota > Metazoa > Cnidaria > Anthozoa > Scleractinia > Pocilloporidae > Pocillopora > Pocillopora damicornis. The sequence continues at coordinate 2,823,383 of NC_142677.1, forward strand.
TATCAAACTGATGACAAGAAAACGAGGTTTTATTCAACCTTTTGTGGTCAATGTATGATCTATGTAGCTCAGAATCGACATTCGAATCTGTCTTCTGGATAAAGTATGTATTTTTTTTTATCAGCAAAGCTCAAAAATAACTTCAACTAAGAATGTGGAGGTGCAAGGTTATGAAAGACTTTGTTTGTTCATTTGTTTAAATCTATTTGTTGACCGCTACAAGCTTTTTTTATTCTATGGTTTTGATTTTAAACATTTGCACACGCAAGTCGGATCGACTTAGACTCTGTTGGACTCACCCGCGTGAGAAATACGCTAGAGTCAGCTCTCCACGCGCGGGCAATGAGTGCCTTCTACATCGCAGGAGATCTGCCGTGTTGATCAGAGCAACCCCAGTGCTTTATAAATATAAAGAGTCTGCAATCAAACCATCTATATTCCCTTCTATCAATGCCACACCGGGTAATACGTGATTTATTCACCAGGCAGAGGTAACACCTTCTGTTATTTTCTCAGAAGCCCAACTGAGGTAGTCTTATTATTATCGGAGAAGTTCAACATTGACTTGGAAATCTGTCAGGGCGCTTCATGACTTATCGACCATCTGGTAGTAGAAAGTCTCAATTATAATTTAGTTTGAAATGTATTCTCGTTTGCGCTAAGTTTTAGTAACACAGTTCTTTTATATTAACGTTCTCCAATCAGGAGGAGAGGCAAAAAAATTAAACGATAGAAGGTATTTTATCACGATATTTCCACTCTTTGATTTCGTTCATTAACATTCAATTTTACATGTTTTTACCTGAACTCCTATTCTTTGGCCATGTGTAGTTTCACGTCTCTTTTGTGCAGTGAACAAATTTTAACTCTGCGAGGGAACATTTCATATCATCTCACTGAGAAGAAACAATTGCCCAACATAGCCAAAAAATTTTAACCAAAAAGCCTGCTTCTCTTTTTAAATAATTATGTTGTCTTCTTTTGGCTACACCTGCGTAGTGGAAAGAAAGGAGGGGGGGGGGGGGGGGGGGGTGAAATGGATCCAAAAATTACACAGTTTTTCAGGCGACATCGATTCAAAACGATCCACGAGTTGTTGTTTTCAAGGTCATGATTTGCATCCTCAAGAAACAGCTTCGTTCAAATTTACACGAATCTCTTTGCCTTTCGAGAAATTGCTTTTGAATTTTTTACCTTGAAAGAGATGATTTGTACGTTAGAATTATGCAACAAAAACTGTAGGTCACCATGCTCGTTTAAGAGCAAATAACCATCGTCTATCGATTGAGAAACAGTAAAGTTCGCCAAGAAATCGATATGCGCGCGCTTATCGCAATGACTTATGGGTGATGTTGTGCGCAATACAGGACACACGATGCAACATTGAGGAATCACTATGAAGTGGCTTTGAATCGCCTCCGGATTTTTCTTACATAGCTGATAGTTGCCCTGTGCTCAGTGGTACACCTCTGTCATGACAATTTGTTTAAGGGAACTGATTACTTGTTGACCTTAAACTTGCCATTTCTTTGGTTCCAATATTTTACTGTCGTTTGATTTGGGCCAGTGGTGTAAAATCGACGCGAAACTGTACAGAGTTACCTTACTATTTGACCTTTGCCAAACAGAAAAGAAATCGGGCTTTATCTACAGAAGACATTTTTCTTTTCATCAGTTTCATTTGCTACAGTGTACTTTTCAATGTGTTATCCAAGATGGTGGTTCGATTTCAAGCTTGATCTAATAGGATTCCGAAATCATTTTCCTAATCTAAACTGTAACAATTAACATCTTAAGATACATGCAGATTGATGACAGATGAGGTGTTTTGAGGCAAAAAAAGTACTCTTTGACACGAGATGAATGTCTGCAGTTTCTAGGTTTTCCTCTTTTCTGGTTGCCTCGATGTCAAAGTGATTGGTAGATGGAAGGATACCGATATTACGTTGAATCTTTCCAAGATACGGTGATGTGTGATAAATTCCAGTCCTGCAAAGTAGAATAATAAGCTGATTTGTTTCTATTTCTTATGTTTTAATCTTCCCAAACACTTTTCCCGAACTTTGTGAAAGTAATTAATGTTTCAAAAGACACTCGCTAACAAAAGCTTAACTCCTTGCAAAACAAATCAAAGAAAACCGTAGGAAGGGTGTTATTCGTTACGACCAATCTTTTTAACTATTTATGCAGTGATTCATCTTGATCTTACAGTCCACAAAGACAATTTGATGCTAACAACAACGCATAAGTTGTATCAACCTTACACAAGGGATGGTACTGAAGACAAAAATAAAAGTAAAAAACAAACTGATAAAGGATTTTTTTATGTCTTGCCGAATCAAAACGCGGCTCAGTGCGTTTTAAAAATAAGCGAAGAAGCTTGTCATCGAGCGAGGCTTTCTTGTATTCATCCCTCTTTTATTCCTAAAGAAATAAATTATTGATGCAGTAAAACAGATCATGAAAGATTAAACCAATGTTACTCGGGGCCAATTAAAATTTTTGACCTTTGACTCAATTATTTTCGCGCAAAATTTTTTGAAAGAAACCGTACCATAGAAAATTCAAAACTTGTAAACCTGTGCTTAAATTTGTGACCAATCTCAAGGTTAATTAACTTCCTAAATTTACACTCACCTGGTTAAGAATATTTCTCGGCAGGACTTCTTGATGTGTTTCTTTTCTGTCAGTAAACTCCCCTCAGCTGTTTACACAACGCGCGCTGCTTCGCAGCACTACACTGCGAGTAAAGCCTTTGATTGGCTAACAGGATCGTATCAATGCGACTTTCCCGCCTTCCTCCAAACCACAGGTACGATATAAAAGGCGGGAAATTGCGCGTGCTTTCATACTAACAATGCACTGGAGGACTGTGATCAAGAAGGCAGTCTTCCCAGGGTGGGCCTTCTTTCTGCACTTTGAAAGGGCCCTGCTCTGCGTGGAGCCCCTAAGAGGGTACACGGTGCACAATTTTTGTTAGTGGGTGAACCTGCGTACGCGCTCGTTCGCCCTTCAATTTAAAACTAAAAACTAAACTCTCTCATTATCTGTTTTTCTTTATTCCTGGCACTCTTTCTTTGTTCTCCTCTTTCGGTTTCAATTTAATCTTTGTCTAAAGCTTCACCCAGGCACCTTTGAAGCTGAAATACTAATTTCAAATTTCACAATCGACATTTAATCTTTATAAAAAAATATATATTGCCTCAGATATCCTCTTCGCTTGTCTCTGTCTTTATAAACATATTCCACTTGTCATTCATATCTACTTCCGACCTGAAAGCGATGATGAATCACTAGATTTGTCACCGTCTTCATCGTTGGACATACATAAAAGTCACATCTTTCATTTCTGCTTTCTTTCGGAACTCTCTCAACCTGAATCAATTATTCAAACGTACAAAAGCTGTTACTATCCTTCTCTGATATATTTTTACACTTGTGCGTTCAACCAAAACAACTCTGGTAAATTAAGGTCTATCGCAGTTCTTTCAGATCTGAACTTTCCCCAATGTATTCAACATTAACCCGATGAACGAAATATTTTCCACCATAGTTTTCCCCCAACAAACGATAAAATTGAAAGTTTGTATTAGAAAACGAAAGGCCTTGAAACTTTTCTTAAGATTAAGTTTCATGAATGTTTGATTTGAGACATAGTCTACCACATTTACAAATGTCCTTCCTCGAAAAATATTCCTCGCCGAGAAGAGAATATCAACTTTTGATATTCTCTTGTCGCCAAGAAGTGTGAGAAAATGAAAATTTTTGCTGATTAATATACATAGCTAAAAACCGCAGTCTGGTATCTAACTCAGACCCAAATGTAAAGCGCTCCGAATTAATTTTAAAGAATTAAAACATTTGTATCCCCTGAACGATAAGTTGTTGACTTCCGCAACGTTAGGAAGATTTATTCAAAACATCACAGAGTGGAATTGTTACGAAAACTTAAGATATTCGATAAAAAAAAACACACATCTCGAAAACTTTAGAGTAGATACTGCGCGCAACTATTAAATTCTCATAGGACGAGACTTTAGCATGAACTCTCTAAATATTATTCAAGAAATTTTCAATTTTCAGCCATGCAATTATGCAAATAGGAGACCCATTTTTTTTTTTCCATTTAGTGTTTTTCTTACATATCTGTCTTCATAGGAGTGTAGCTTGAGGTGGAGATATTTCGATTTTCTACGAGTGAAACTTATCTTAATTTAGTTAAATCTTAAACAGAGAGTTTTTCTTGAGAGCGAGTTTTTTGAAGCGTAGATCATTTTTACATATCAAGATGTTTTCATGGATAACCTATAACGAGTATCTCAATTTTTATGTCAGTGTCACGCTAATATTTGACTAAGCAGCCCTAAAAATCTTTCTGTCCCTCCACAAAAACAAATAATCATGCCTTTTTTGACATGAGGAATATGATACGAAAGCTGCTTATTATTCACGTCGAACAAAATTAATTATTAATGATCGACAAGCCTGGATTCAGCTGTTTTAGCAAAGTTCCCTTTCATCGCAACGAAATCGAACATTCTAGACAATTTTTTCCACGTTTTTTTGAGAGATATTTCTCGTTTGCATAGTCATGAAAATATGGCAATGTTTTCCCCGAAAATTTCAAAAATTAATCGCCTTTAAAGTCGCGCAGAATCTAACTTACATACGTTCAGAGCCTAACTCATTCTTTATTCCCTACACCTGAAGTTATCAATACTCCACGCACTAAGACTTGAATTTGTCTACCTACAAATTATTTTTTTGTCCTCCAAAACTCGAACGGCGTTCTGCATGGCTGAGGAATGAATTTCACCCTTGTATAGAAAAGGATAAATGGGTTATTTACGCTGAAAAATGATTTTCTCATTTTTCTTAGTATTGGCACACCCTGTGTACACAAACAGAAGGAAAATTCAACACTAAGCTAGCGTCTTCGGTACAAACAATATATATTTGCACCGAGAAAAGAAAACAGGAATTGTAATTAAAAGTTTCCATTCCATACTAACAATTTTCTATACTAACAACCATGGCTTTTAACAGCCTACAAAACAGGACGCAGAGCCGAAGAAGAAGAAGATTAGAACTGGAAAAGTAGGAAGGCAGAATGAGAAGCCATTTTTCTACCACGTTAACAAGTTTAGTTTTAGTGATATCTTTCTGAAAGCGTTCGGCGGTGTTAAAATGTTTGTTATAAAAGGTTAGTTCTGATGAAAAAGGAAAAGAGATAAATTGGAAGGAACAGTTCAATAGTAACAATTGCGGTCGTCTTCTGTGTCTTCTCCTTCTCAGCCCTAGAAGCTCTGTGTTGTGGCTTCGACGATTCACGCGCAGTCATATAAAACCGCACCTTGAACTAACAAAGCCGTCTTTCCCCCGCTGCGTGTGTTTGACATTTACTGCTGAGTTTTTTCTCTTTAAATCATGATGGCTTGCGATTATAAGTCTCTTTTCATGTTCTTCAAGCTGATTGGTTAGTTATAAACAGAGGAACAAAGCTTTGTGCATTTTTTATGAGCGTTTTGCATGACAATCCGCTTCCAATAAATTCACAGCAGAAGAATTAATATACCTCGGTAGCTGAGCACATTGAGGTCTAAATTATGTTCCATTTCTATTCTCAATTTAGAATCTCTGTATTATTGGTGTTTGAGCATGAATTGCCTCCATTTCTCTCTCAAAACCATCCTTAACACAAAAAGACAATTTTTGCTGTATACCGACTGTCTCAATGTTTTTGCAATAATTTGACATAAATCGAAAAAATGAAACTTGAGGAACGTTTGCATATAAAATGAGTTTGTTTGCAGACCATACTGGCAGCTTGAATTAAAAGGAGATCACGTAACCGCTAAAAGGGTAAACTTAACCCTAAAACCTCCTTTTTATCGAAAGATCGACTTCTCAGAACGTTAAAATCTTTTGAAACACATTGTGCGAGCTGACAATAATATATATTTTTTTAATATCTTTGAGCACGCGCAGTCGTGCAGCAAAACAGGTGCGACCGCTGCCAACTGACAGTAACCCTTGCTGTGTGAGCGCCACAACTATAATTTGACGTTAAAAACAATCTCAAATAAAAAATCAAAGCAGTCGTTTTTTGCATTGGAAGTTTGAAACCGTCTTAGTGCTTCAATTTTTTGCTTTGGTAAGCGACAAGCAAGATTTGAAAGTGGGTTTTGTTCGTCACAAGAACCGTTTACACCTCACATGTTAACAAGATTGAATCGACGGATATGAAAATTTAGCAAGCCAAAAATCTTACCAGAGACAAACTTAGATAAATTTAGTATTTCTACTTATTCTATATGTCTTTTATTGGGCACTTTATCCATTGATTGATCTGACAGTATGAAAAATTTGCATTAAAAAGAACGCGTATTTTTTTTGTCAAAGACGACCTTGGTAGAGCTTCTGTCTCTAAGAAGATGACACATTCAGAAAATAGTTGCTCATGGAAAGCGATTGCGCTGTTTATCTCAACATATTTTCTTAAACTATGTTGAAATATTTTTCATATTGACGAAATAAAACTTAAAGGAAGAACGTCTTTGGAGCGAATCATAAGCGACAAAACGAAAAACTCTGGTAAAATATTCCAAAATTTGATCTTTGTTCCAACTTAAACAAAATCTAACATAGGCTCCTGGAAAAAAAATCATTTTATGATGATAAATCCATATTTAGTTTTTGAAAGCGTTATTCTTTGCTGAAAGCTGTAAACCCAAAATGGATAATTTCTCAGTTTTCCAGATTATCAGAAAAATCAGAAAAATTGACAAGTCTCCTCTTTCATAGCTAGGAGGACATGAATTCTATGTTTTAATTTATGCTGATTCTGCTCTTGTAGATTAGAAATGTCTGGCAATCGTAAGAAATGAGATTTTCCAGTGTGGATTAAAAGATAATTTCATATAATATGCACACGGAAGATACTTCGCTCGACTTTGCTTGACAATTTTCTTGAAAGTGCGAAAACCATAAACAAATGAAGAAACCCTTTGTTTCCGAGCGATAACACAAAAATGAGATGACAGAGGGAAACAATTATGAAAAAAATTAAAATTGCTTGAAGATTTGAAGATTCATTTTGCAGCCTTTATTGAAGTCATTGGCAGTCCCGCTGCGTAAGACTAAACTTTTTGAAAAGCTTTTCCCCAGCGAATTGCAACTTTAATTTGTTTCTTTGCGAACTGATATTTCAGCGACATTTGTGGTAACGTCATTGTTACTTGAAACTCTGAAGTTAAATTTTGGTCAATTCGAAGGAAGCGTCCTCAATTAACTTTCATAAATGATATAGGTTTATCTAAATATTTGACAGCCTTCATGGTCGTTTCAGTCTACTGACCAAACAAATACTGCACATGTATAAAGTAATATGCTTAACTTTTCATCAAGATAACGACATTTCAAAAGTAAATCGAGTCAATATTTGAAACGGATTCAAGTTTAATATATCCGATTTTTTGCATACCATGAACTTGACAAACAATGTCGAATGGCTGAAGCGTGATGACTCGCCAATTGCTGTTCGGCTTGAAGCTTTTGGTGAGAAATATTAAACCGGCTTAAGAATAAAACATGAAAATTTGCTGAAGTCCTGGTTATTATAACTGTTCGCCATGAACATGTTCACTGATTTCAATAGATAACAAAAGAAGCAGATTATACTAATAACCACAAAATTCACACACACAGTTTTCTAAAACGGAAATTCAAGATAGATATCACAAAAGTGATCTATAGTGTTTCCCTTGGTTTAGCGGTGTTCGATTTGGAGTGAGTTTGACAACCGAAATTCTGAACGGTTCTCTCCTCGATCACGTGATATTCCACTGCATCTGCACTTGCGCAAATCCTGCGATCAGTAACCTTGCGCAGTTCGGGCTCGTTCTGGAATTGGACGAGAGAACATTGAGTTTTTGAAAGCAAATAAACATCCCACAATAGAGTCTCTTCCACACGGCTATAAAAGCAGGAAAGTTGAAGAGTTTTACCATACTTACAATGCACTGGAGCAACTGTGATCAAGAAGGCAGTTCTCCCGAAGCGAGGCCAACTCACCACGCACAAACTGGCTGAGCTTCGCGTGTTTCCTACTCGAGTGGGTGGCGCGGTGTTAAATTTTTGTTAGTCGGGCAAACCTGCGTTCGCGCTCGTTCGCCCTGCGAGGATCGAGATCGAACACGAGACGAGGAGACGAATTGAAGAAGATGAAGAAGAATAATCAGCGGTCGATGCTTTCTCTTCAGCTGTTCAGATGTTAACTGAATCGTATTTCATATTTTAAAAGACTTTTCTATAACGGGGAAACGAATTTCTATTGCTGTTTAATTTCGATCGAGCTGCATTTTTCTTTTGGTATATTATGTATCACACGTCCGCAGCTAATCTGAAGTTCATCTCAACCAGAACTCTCCTTTTCTGCATGTGGCATCGTGTAGCTTAAGTCGTGTACTTGGCATCGTGTAACTTGAGTCATGTAAGCAAAACGCTGCTTCATTTAAGAAGCTGGTAGACGGAAAAAGTCAACCGAACAGTTTCTTCTCGAATTAACAGCTCTAGAAATTGCCCTCGGTAAAAATTCCTTCTCAAATCTAATCTAAGTACTGCTTTATCCCCTCCTACTAAAGTTTCTCGGTTATTCTTTAAAACCGCAACTTTGCGGCTCAAATGAGCGAGACAAAAATGGAAAATGTCTTGTGTCAATCAAAGTTTTTTTAATCTTTATTAAATCCCCCTTTACGAACAGTAGAGTTTAATATGTCGTGCAAACCTATTTCTTATTAAACAGATTAATGAGCAATTCGGGTGTTCACTGCTTTAGCTTTCTGGCAAAGACAATTTGACGCGAGACACAGGCTTTAGTGGCGCACAATTTGATCGATATACAGGGGCTAAAAATTATTTATTTAACACTGCGGGTTTCCCCCTGGCTCGTTCGAAGGGCTTGTGTTGTTTACACAAGTAAAGAAACAGTGTTGTTCCAAAAACATTGTCGCGGCAAAGTAGATATTTTTTCCCTTGGGAGTTAATATGCACGTGCAGGAGACATTTTTTTCAGCCATCTAACGTTCTATTCATTGTTTTTATTTTAAAATATATTATGTTCTCGACCTTCCTGTTCGTAATTCATATTTGTATGGAAGGCTCTGAATTCGTGTTACTTGCAGCTCAAGTACAACTGCTTGCTGTACCACAGCACAAAAACGAGACCTCAGTCTCAAGATTTAAAAATGGAACACTCTTCTTTCAGATTTTTCAGAACCTTTGGTATTAGGTTTGGGTACAGTTCAAACAGAACTTTACTAAGATAAGAGGCAGCTGTTTCTTCATCGGACACCGCCAACAATTTACCTTAAAAGCTTTTTCTAGGTCTTTTGTCCTTGGCAAGTTGCCATTAACAAAGAAAATACTGGTGTACATTGTTCATTTTGACGCCTTCACTTTTTAAAAGCAAATCCCTTAACATTTTTGCAAAAGAAACTGTGGCAGGACGTAAGAATTTATTCAATGTTATTAACCACATCATTAGCAGGACCTCCTTCATTTGAACCATGATGTCGCACCACTTCATAAATTTTCTCCCAAATGCAATAAAGTTTGTGTTTCATACTATAAAAGCCCTAAACTTGGATATCAATAACTTGGATTGCGATAGATTGAGTCGATTTATGGCCAATCGAGAAAAAAAGGAAAATGTTAATGATATCGTCTTGAATAAATATTATTGCATTTGGATCGCTGCGGCAGCGGTAAAATGGAGACTTTCTTCAAAATGACATATCAAATTTTTCCTATGTACACAAACTTTCAAACCTTGCACCTGTTAATATGCAAGCTTTTTCAGAATATTACCCAAGGCTAAATTTAATTAAAGGAAAAGTCGTGGGCTGCAAAGTTTTTAAAAGAGACTTATTAGCCATGTACTAATTTTTTAGGATGTGGATCGACTTTCATGTAAAATTGATTATAAAGTGATAAAAGAGGATCCGACTTTTTAAAGTCAACAGACGTTCGCATTAGTGACAAAACCTAAAAACAAACGAATCGCAATTCCATCGGAATAAAAAAAACAGCAAAGCAAGCTTGGGTCCACACGAATCAGTCGTTACTTGACTCAAGTCGTCACAGAGCAGGGATCGAAAAAAAAAACTGGCTAGAGACACTTGGCAAATTTGATTTACGACGAAATGCTAGATCCAAAGAACTTCATTTCCTCCAAGGACGCTCGCCAGTCGTTTGTTGAAATGATTGGAGATGGATAGAAGTATAGTGTGTCATCAAGTTATGGCATATCTGTTTTTTATCATCAGTCTGAGCTTCCGAACGCCAAATTTATGTCATAGGTAACAATACCTTGCCAAAAAAATAAATAAATAAAACTGGAAACACAAGCTTGCTTGCCACTGCAATCACAATGGATATGAATCTAAGACCTGAACCTGAACGATGTTTCACTTACTGATATTTTAACATATGAAAAATATTTAATCAAGTCAGTCATAAAAAAAAAAAATGTATTGCATTTGACAGTGTAACCCAATTTGGAACGCATTTAATTAAAATTTACCGTTCTTAGCTTCGAGAGTGACTCGACCAATTTTCCAGTAAATACGCTAAATATAAAGCAAATTCTCATAATTTGTTTTTGTATCAACTCCACGTTGTAAAAGGCCCTGTGAGAGTTCTATGTCGTGCACTAAACCCTCCGATGAGCTCCGGCACGGGAGGGGGAGGGGGAATTAGGGTTGACGAGTGTGGGGGGGCTTTAAGTACCACGACGTGAGACATTCTTTTCCTCTTGCCTATGAGGTTATTACGGGGGTCTAACGGGGCACTACGTGGATGAAATGGAACGCTACGGGGGTGTTACACGGGAGAAAGTGGTTTCAAATTAATGAAGCAAGAAATTAGAGAGCTACGAGTGTACAACACAATCAATCAACAAATGCGTTTAATCTTTTATTTCAAATAGTTTTAACAGAAAAACAAAAGAAAAAAAGACAAAAAGGTATTGGAAATTGGCTAATGTTGAGTTAATCTTGAAAGTTCCCCTAACTAGATTTAAACTAAACACAATCAGTTGCAGATTATTAATCTTTTGATTACGAGTTAATAATTTGCGCTTAGTCTTTGACCCTGTTTACTTTAATGAGTTTCGCATTGACTTTTTTTAATCTACGAAAATAAGGAAACGCACTTTTTGACACCTGATTGAAATCGGAAACCTTTTTCTATAAACAGAATCTACTAAACTTTAATCTTGAAGCCACTTCAATCACTACATCACTGGAACTACATCACATTGAGAACTCAACCAATAATAAACTTCTTTTGTTCTTCTAATCATTAAATCAAAACCGCCCACATCAGACTAGAATTTCTACTTGGAATTGCACGAGTAAGTTTTAAAATGAGGTCACCAGGGTAATTTGAGCAGGAACATTAAGAACTCGCCATGAATTATATTGTCTAACTTGCTATGCAGGATTAGCGTAGTTTTATTTCATCCGATAGTTTATCCATATCGTAAAACAGCATTTTGAGTAGTAGATAGAAAAAGCTGGTTCTGACGCACTTTGGAGACAACCTTGATTTCAAGGCAACTCATGGCGTCAACCTCTATTTCAGAGTTGACATGAAGTCAACCTTGATTTCAAAGTACAGTTCTGACAACTTTGGAGACAACCTTGATCTTAAAGGAAAGTCATAAATTAAACCTTGTAATCAAGGTTGATTTCAAAACAAAACAGTTTTTGTGCACTTTGAAATCGAGGTTGATTTCAAAAGGCAACTTGAATATTTCAGATGTGAATAATTTCACACCCTTTTCACAATGTCTCACTCGTGAGATCTGAAGAAGGTATGAATATTAGCATCTTGAACAATCCTCTTAACTTCCATTTCAATTTAATAATAATTTTTAAAAAAAATCAAAACCTCACTTGGCCCAGAGCGAGAGGTTTCGATTGTTCGATTGCTCAGAAGGATAACCAAACTGAAGAGAAGCAGAATTCTATTCAGGAGGCTCAGGGGGTTGCCCATGATGAGAATGAAGAACAAACTATAAGAGAAAGAGAAAGAATAACAGAAAATCAAGAGCGGATTAATGTTCTTGAGAATAAGAGAGAACTTGAAGAAGGCACTTCACTAACAGAGAGAGAGTGAGAAACATATTCAAGAAATACTGTTTTACAGGTTCAGCTGTTGTCTTAGCAGCAGGAACAACAAAAAGTTGCTTACGGTCCAGGATTTGCCACATAAATAAACACAGATCCGAGACCGTGATTATCACCTTCTTTGAAGCGGAAGTCTGTATCTGATGAAATTCCAAATTCTCATATTCGTTTGAACGATGGCGTGTCATAATCATTATTTAGCTGATTGAACGGTGGGTTGCCAGGAAGAGCCGATTCACTTTGAATTCCACCCATCTCAAAGTGAATCCCTCTGACGGTGAAGTAGATGTGAAACATGAGAAACGACTCGATCTGTTCCAGATTTCAGGTATTTTTGCATGGAATCAACTTCTCCGATTCTTTTATGCCTATTGGAATTAAATTTGTTTTCATTTTAATAAAATGTACGAAATTTAAAAAAATTACGCAATATAAAAAATGGAAAACATGAATGTTCCCAGATTTAAGAGCAGAGGCAAAATCACTCGGACTCAAAAGATATTCAAGACTTAGAAAGCAGGATTTTATTTAGTTGATCAGCCAGTATGGCAATCTCATGAAAACATCTGATAAGAAGCAAAGGAATTAAATCCTCACACAAACAATCTACACCCTTAAAAATTTTAAGTTGCCTTTTGAAATCAACCTTGATTTCAAAATGCACAAAAGCTATTTTTTCCAAATCAACCTTGATTTCAAGGTAAATTCATGAGTTGCCTTTAAAATCAGGGTTGTCTCCAAAATGTGTCAGAGCTGTACTTCGAAACCAAGGTTCTCACCAAGTCAACTCTGAAATCAAGTCTGAATTCATGAGTTACCTTGAAATCAAGGTTGTCCTTAAAATGCGTCAGAACCGGCTTTTTCTATCCACTTAAGTAAAAGATCAATAATTCTGTCTATTGTGCAAAATTAAAATAGTAAAACAACTTTTAACCTCTTCGAGAGACCGGAGGAGACCTGAAAAATCCGCGATTCCTATAGTTTATTAAGTAGCTAATAATTCTCTCGGATCTCTCAAGATGCCAAGAAAAATACCAAATGCCTAAGATCACTCCGAATTTAAAAGTAAGCTTCTGCCAAATGAACTTTACAAATTATAGAATTTACATGACTTTTGACGTTAGTAAAAGGGTGGAATTTTTTAGACGTACCCATAATAAACAGCTTAAGTGACCTTCGAAATATTATTTAGAGATAGCACATTTACATGAATTCATGACGGGTAGATAACATCTACTAGCAACCCAAATTTATTTGAGACGTTTGGAAGGGAATGGAAGGCAAAATATGCTAAGTTTATGACCTCATGAAAGCAAACCTTAATCTAGACATGGGGAATCATGAAAATGAAGAATTATTATGGCAGATTGAGAGCAATTATTCCTCTACCCAGAACTTTGTATTCAATGGCCAAAGTTCGATCAAATTGCCAAAAAATGATAATATTAAAGAACAAAAGCAAAATCTGTAGAGTGAAATTGAAAAAACATTCCCTTTTCCATTATAATAGCAGTGCAAGAATGCTGTCGTGATCTTGACCAAGCGTTTCTAAAATTCCATCAAAAAATGAAGCTGTACTTGCGATAGGTTTTTTTCCAGTACATACACAGTAGATTTTGAGTGATTGGCGTCTCTCTCAGAGGTTCATCATACAGTAAGAGTTGTTTACAACTAATAAACGCCGTTGCATATTCGATTTGCATATTCTCTCCCGTCCGATTTGCTGTAGCTTGATAAACATTAAAAAGACAATAAAAATACTATGAGCTTTTTAACCTACTTAGATAAAATACCTACATCATTGCAATTATTGTTCAATTATTGTCCTTCGGCAGCAGTTAAAAGACATCGATATCTTTCCTTGTGACTCCATGGCCGGAAGCTTGAATACTAAACATTTGGCCCAGTGCTCTTTCGTTTGACTGCATCCCATTTCCAAGCCAATCTTCCTTTAACGCTTTAAGCCCTGATAATGACTGGATTTTAATTTCTTCTTACAGCGTTATCCTTGAATCAAATGTAAAGGTTCTGAGAAAAAAAGGAAAGGATTACTAATTAAAGAAACTCCTGATAATAAATCAAATTCCCCTTGTCAGCACCATACGAAGTGTAAAGAGAACAGTGTGGAGAATATTAATGTTAATGTTAGAGTTAAAAGGGTCAAGGGCTGAAAAATAACGACGTGAAAAAGGCTTGTAACATAATCTTAACATTTCTCGCGCAAATGCCGCCATCTGATTAGCTAGCAACAGGCAAATTTATCCCAAATTATTAAAACTGTCTTGAAAGCTAGTCAGCTGAAGATTTGAGCAGAATGCAAAAGCTTTGTCTAGTTTGTTTTTTTATTTGTAAGCTAATTGTCATTTTCTAGCGCGGTGTTCTTTGTGATTGAGTAGAATCAAGGCTCTTTAAATTAGAAAATTAGAGTAGGTTTTCGACCAATCAAATGAAAAGTAGCATTTTATGCCGGCAGCATTTCTCGATTTTTTTCCAAATTACGCTCAAATTGTGCCATTTATTCTTATGTATGCTTTTCATTAGTAATGCTACTTTTATAAATACAACTAAAAATTTTGACCGTTTGTATAATTTATATGGGCCTGATCAAATGCCACTGCATACTTTTGGAAAGAATCTAATAGACTCTTACTGTTTATTGTTTGTATATCTTTCATCAAAGGATCTCTAAAGAACTTCGATTTCAGGTATAAAATAAACAAATGCAAGATCTTTTGCGGTAAAATCGACTCTTCCATCACTAAATCTTTAAAGCCATGGAACCAAGATTAGCATTAAACGCCTGATGATGATGACATTGGTGTCAGTTTGATTATTACTTTTGTTACGCGAGAGCTTGTAAGCTTCTATTAAGCTCGAGTTAAAAAGCGATAGAAACAACCGTTCTCTTTTGCGCACGAGGTGTACTAGCTATGCACTATAAATCGTCGTCCATGAGCGCTTTTTTGAAAAGAAGACAACCTGCCTTGACTTGTTTTTTCTACCCTAACTGTTCAGAAACTTCATTTACCTATGACCACGCCTTGGATTTGCATCTTCCTTGCAGCTGTAGTTCACTGTACTGATTATCCTTTCAACTCGCACTCCAACCTTGTTTTATTGATATCCCGGTGTTACACAGTCAGCCATGTTTTACTGATGACCCTGCGATTGCCTTTGTCTTTCCTTTGGTCAGCTGCGGTCTCCTGAAAGCTAGCTAGGTCCTGAGAGAAAAAATCCTGGAAAACCTTTTAGATAACGTTGAGTTCATTGAAATATTTTGCAGTTTATATCATAAATACATTTGATCATAGAATTAATTTAAAGCTAGTTATAAATTTATCAATTTATTTACTTCTTTATTCATCTCCCTTTTAATTATTATTTGTTTGTTTCTTTAAAATTTGATTATGAATTGATAACTGTTATTAATCAGTATTATATACGTACATTTATATTTATACATTTAATGCCTTAATCATTTTGCTTACTTATTAATCAACTTTTTTGTTTATTTTAAATTCGCAACCTTATTTTAAAAAGGCTCTGAAATCGAAATACCTCTTTATGATAGCGTATGTTGGCGCTCTTTATTGGATTGGTGTGACTGCTACAGTCTGGACTGGACTATAGTGAATTGGACTGCAACTAAACTTGACTGCACTGGGCTGTTGTGAATTACGCTGCACGGAATTAGACTTGACTGCACAGGGCTGTTGTAAAATGCACTTCACTGAATTAGACTTGACTATACTGTTCAGTTCTTAACTGCGCTCCATTGAATTAGACGTGACTGCAGTGGGCTGCACTGGACTACACTGAATTGCGTTTTGTTCGACGGGACTACAATTCAAGGTACTAGGTTGTACTTCACTTCGCTAGACACGACTGCAGTTGGCTGTTCTAGACTGCACTGCACTTTGCTATACTTTATTGGAGAGGAGTGGAGTGGTCTGGAATGGACTGGACTGGACCGTTCTAGACTGAACCAAATTCGACTGGACTGGGCTGGATTGCGCTGCTCTGAATAGCATTGCACTTCACTGGAAAGTGCTGAACTGGACTGCCCTGCACTTCACATCAATACTCCGCACTAGACTGCTCTCCACTTCACCAGAATAGATTGCAATGCACCACTCTGGATTGCACTGGACAACTTTGCAATTCAGGAAAGTGGACAGCATTTTGCCAGACTTATCTGCACTGAATTGTACTGTACGTTACCGAATAGCACTGGACTGGACTGCACACCACTTAAATGTACTCTACCAGACTAGACCACGTATCATCACACTGAACTACGATGGAATTTCCTAGTTGGGCTTCTCTGGATTGAAAACAACTGCTACTAAAGACTGATAATGTATTAAGGTTTGAGAAAACATCAATCGAATCATAAAACCATACGTTCGATGTTAGTCCTGGTTTCATAATTCAATTCAACAAAATCAAGCTTTGGATGTTATGTATCTAGGCAAGAGAGACTAATGTCTCATTTTTTTCTTTCATCTGGGGCTTCGAGCTTATGATATACGACAATGAACACGGTGTTAGGTTTCCTAAATTTTCCCCAAACCGTATATTTACGTTAAATGATCATCTGTGGCCAGTCTGAAGAGCTGCTGATTGGATAACTGGGTCTTTTCATTATTTTTGCACTAAAAAAAGAAAGCTGTTAAGATACAAATGTGTGGAAATATTAAACATTTTACCTGCTTGTTGTTAAGCGTTGTCACCGAGGAAAAGATTTGAGACGTCGTCTCACAAATCCTGTAAACAGAAAATTTCAAATAGTCCAGAAGCAAGAATACTTCTTGCACATAATTAAATGTTACCTCAGAGCCGTCAGATGTCCCACGTTACTTTGATGTGATCCGAATTTATTCACTAGGTCAGGCTGAAAAGAAAAAAAGTCGAGAAAAACTTCAACTGTTGTTATCAAAACATGCCAGCCTTACCTGTTTCAGATGACCTGAAGTACGATAGAAAAGAACAGATTTCTCCCGCTACTTGACGCGACCCATCAAGATTTTCCTGTCGGCGAAAGCTTCCATATAGTAAAGGTTAGTATTGCAGAATTAAGAAAGCTCTTTACTTACCTTCTCAGTGATGCGCAGCCCCCGCAAACGGGCTGATGTCGAGTGCGCAGCAACACGAGGTTCAGAAAAAAATTTGAAAAATTGGCGAGTCCCCGAAAATGGACACAGTGAAATTTTGGAATATCCACCACGAAAGTTGTAAGGAAATTTAGCACCGATTTGGTTAAACTCGAGTCAACAACCACGCCCCCGAAAATGGGCGAACGCACAGCCAACACGTACAGCTAACTTCACTGCAAGGGTTCTCCTTCAGAAGATTACAAAGCCCTCGAGACAAACCAGTTCATGGGATCGAGCAAATGCCCCGAAATTGGCGTATCAAAAGCCTCCGAAAATAGGCCAGTGTGAAGCTCCTGCAGTTAAAATTGGGTTAGTAAGGTTTAAAACTAGTTTCTTAATAAAGAAAAGACACGGAGACACTGGTTTTTTTTATTTTATTCTTGAGAGAGTTTTACACCAGAGCGCAGCGAAAAATGTATCATGTGAATTCTAAGTGAACTGTAAAAATAAAGAAAAGGACACGGACACAATCGTATTTGGCATTTTATTTTCTAAGGCAATATTACATCAATAAATTAAATTAATTTCTAAACTACTCGACAGAGCTTAGCAGGAGGGGACGCGCACTTAGGACGAAAAATTTGGCGTCCGCAAAACTCCGAGTGTTCCATGTCAGTAAATGTCGACATCCCGATAATTTGAACACCATGAGTGTCCCAGACGGTGCTTTCATCTTTAAAGCAACTTGTTAACGACTTTCCGTCGCTTCCAAGTGCCTCTGTTTTCCAAAATGAAAATCCATACAAATTCCGAAAAGTCGAACAAAAAGCCGAAGTGAAATTCGAACCGAAATTTAAGCCGAACTCCGAAGGCAAGGTAAGTGATATACTCCGAAATACAACACGGTTTCAATTTTTATCCATGCATGCGTAATCTTTTCTCAGAGGCTGATTCTCAGCCCAAGGAAAGAGCTGAGAAGGGGAGTGTTGCAGCCCAGAGTAAACCATCATACCTGCGCGCGAGCTCTTGGCGCGTCAAGAGCTTTACACATACCTCAGGCCAGTCTCCAACCGATCCCTACCTTAAATAGGATGTTGTTTATCACCATGACAACCGCTCCTCCAAGTTTGTGGTACATCCATCCTCCGACACACTTGACGTGGCTGAAGGGTCTGAAGCGAAGTCAACTTTAACAGCTGACAATGGTCCAAATTATCAAGAGTAAGGCGCGAGAAATTCAAATGACTTGCGAAAAACAAATTGGCTTGAAATGTGGCTTTGTGCAATCTTAATGTGTCGACTGATTAAAATGTTGTGGCTTATGAATGCTAACTGATTTAGAACTGTCAGCTGTTGGTGTTTACATTCGATCCAGGCCCTCCAATGAAGAAAAGGGGATAGGTTGAAGGGAAATATCTTTATTTCAATTCTTCAGGGTGGGGGAAGGGGGAATGTTTTTCAAAGCTCTTTCAAATATCGCTGTCTGCGAGACTTGAATATTTGGAAAAGTTCCAATTTAATTTATTTCCTATGCTGTCTTTCCTACTTGCTCTTCTTTCTATTTTCTATTTCCAATCGCAGATGATTTTCGCCATAACACATGCCGGCAGATTTATTTAGCTTAAACGACAACAGTAATATTACAAGAATGGGAAAAAATCTACACGCTAACAAATTATCCCTTACATGCAGTTGTTTTTGTATTTTTCGCCATCCCATCCATACTCGTGGTATCATCTGGTCTTGAGGACTGCCTATGATCTAACAGTGTGTACACTGTTCCCATAATCCCCTTCTAACTAAGAATATAACTGATTTGCGCACACAAAAGTGAGCCTCTACTGACAACTGACTTCCTGTAACCAGAGGCGAGCCACTAAGCGTGTGAAGAGAAGCGAAAATAGCTTTGCTCTTATAGCCGAATGGCTTAACTCCAGTTACCTACCATAACGCAAGATCTGGTTGAACCTTTAGGCCGAAAATTTAATTCTCTTTAGCAGCCTTACTCGATTACAGTGCTCTGGCGTCCTGCAATCAAGTGAAACTGAAACTGTAATTGGCCGATAATGAAGTAACTAGGCGGGGAGACGCGCGCAAATTCCTCCGACGTCGACGCATAGTTGACGAAGACCGAAAGACCTGTTGATGAAGAACCGAATATGAACGAAGCCGGTCTTGTAACGAACCGAGGAAGCGACGAAAAAGAAACGAACCTTAGCCAAATATAAGCCGAACATTATTCTATTCAAGAAAAAACCCCAAGAAAAAATTTGGAGGGAGGACCCTGCCCAACCTCAAGGGGACCCGCTAACTAAGCTAGCTAAAATTATTACTTGAATTATTTTGTGCCGAATCTGAAGTATGTCAACTTCTGTTATAATTTGCGTTGCAAGATTCAACCAGCGCACTATTTATTAACCCTCCGTTCATCCCGACCCACAAAGAATTTTACTAACCGGGCGCGACCGGACATCAGCGTCTTCTAACTGATCTGTTCCCAGCCTCCTCGCATGCAACAGAAAGGAAGAGAAGAAAAAACCCAATGGGGCGTTGGCTCTTTTCTTCACCACGCTTTCCCGTCCTTATGCGAGTCGCACTGGTAACGAGAGTCAGCACTTGTCTATAGACCTATAGTCTCATTCTGTGGGTCCCCGACGTACCAACTGTCGAAATACCTTACGACGATACTGCAACCACTGACTGACAAATCGAGACGTAAACTACAATCAACTGAGAACTTTATTGACGCTATCAAAGACGTACAGATACCTGACGACTACAAACTTGTGTCTTTTGATGTGAAATCACTGTTCACCAGTATTCCACTTCAATTGGCTCTACAGTGTACTGAAACCGCCATCCATCAGTCTACTGATGCACTACCATTACCGACAGAAGACATTATGGACCTACTTAACCTCTGCCTTACATCGACTTACTTTCAGTACAACGGGAAACACTACAAGCAGTTGCACGGAACAGCTATGGGGTCGCCGGTCTCCGTTGTTGTCGCAGAAATTGTGATGCAAAACATCGAGGAACGCGCCCTTGCAACTTGCCGACAAACCATACCGCTTTGGTTACGCTACGTAGACGACACATTTACCGCCGTACACAAAGACGAAATTGACGCTTTTCACAATCACCTTAACGAACAAAACACCGACATTCAGTTTACCAGGGAGATCGAAGAAGACGGCAAGCTTCCTTTTCTCGACTGTTTGGTAGGCCGAAACAACAACGAACTACGAACAACAATATACAGAAAACCGACGCATACCGACAGACTTCTTGACGAATCATCCTACAACCCGACTTCCCACAAAGCTACGACTATCAAGACATTGACAAGACGAGCGCAACTTGTTTGCAACACACCGGACAGTTTATCTGACGAAAACAAGTACCTTGACCGTGTTTTTGACAAAAACAACTACAACACTGACTTCATTAGACGAAACACTCACAGGGTGACCGACACTACAGAAACTAACAGGGACTCCACATCTATCACGACTACAGCTACTATACCCTACATCAAAGGCACTTCTGAGGCTATCGCGCGGATCCTACAACCTTACAACATTCGCGTAGCTCACAGGCCTATAACTACTTTACGACATTTGCTGACCAACGTTAAAGACAAAGACGAACCCAACAACAGACAGGGAGCGATTTATAAGATCGAATGCTCCGACTGCCAGGCCTCCTACATTGGTGAGACTGGTAGAAACCTTAACACGCGACTAACTGAACACAAACGATCTACTAGAAATGGCGATGTAAACAATCACATTTCTGAACATCACCGACAAACTAATCACAGAATCGACTGGGACTCTGCTAAATGCTTAACCTACAGTACAAACTACTTTCAACGACTGACTCTGGAAAGCTGGTTCACTAACTTAGAACAGACGCCTCTCAACAGATGTCAACAATTACCAGCACCTTACAAACGACTCATTAACGACGTGAACAAACCGACAAACAACAGACGGATCGAAACCGACCAATGACTGTTAACAAACTCTACATGAGTCTTCCAGCCAATCACATCACGGCTAAACAGACCAATCACGTTCAACAGACCAGACTTTATAACATCATCGACTGACAACTATTCCTTACTTGACTCTGAAGATGACTATCGCACAGATAGTCGAAACGTCAGTCACCAACAACAGTTCTTTTCAGAACTACACTCACCCGGACGATCACACTACACAAACTACTTGTCTTTTGATGATGGACTGGACCACGTGGAAAGGAATGGAACGGACTGACCGGGCCGGACTGGACCGGGCTGGACTGGACCGGGCTGGACTGGACCGGGCTGGACTGGACCGGGCTGGACTGGACCGCATGAAACTGGACGCTGAGGTTTGGACTAAGTGCACAGTAAACTGGACTCTACTGAACTGAATTGGGCTGGAATGCACTGGATTGAACTGGGCTAGACGGGACAGGAATGGACTGACTTGTGTTTGGACTAGAGTGTGTCGTATAAGACTGAGCGACAAAGAAATTATATCAGTTTAAAAACTGGAATCTCCGATATACATTTATGTGAAATAAATCAAACTTGAAAGCATTGTGGCCCAGCGTAAGGGAAAACATTGAAAAATTATCATATTCTGAACACACAATTATAGCAATTGTATGAAGAGCTGAATAGGGTTTTTTTGTTAAAGAAATATTTGTTGCTGAAACATGGCAAAAATTGAAGCCAATAAAAGATAAATTTAAATCCCTTTTCCAGAGTCACCCTCAGGGGTAACCAGATTGGAAAAATTGTTTTGTTCGAAGTTCGAGTCTCTCCTTTATCCCTCACACCTTCACATAAGAGTGTATATTATCAATACTGTTCTCTTTATTGCCCCCGCAGGGTTTTTGGCCCCAGAGGGCCAAAAACCCGAGGAGGCACCTTAGGACTCCCCGCGTAATATAGAGGAAGACTGGAGAAGAGAGAATGTGGGTATTTTCGGTAGATCATAACCAGAAAAAATCTCGATTTGATCGCTTGCACGGCCGCAAGGTATCAACGTTTTTCCCGCAAATGGTCATGGGCGGCCAGCAAAAAGACACGCGCGCGAGGACTTTTAGGATCGGCGTCTTTGACACGAGATTTGTCCTTGTCGAGATTTCGAGTTAAGCGTCCCTGAAAAGCGTCGAGAAGCGTTTCCAAGTGTAACGGTAAGTGTGTATAGCATCTTTCTAACAATTAAAGGTAGTTTTGAGTTTAAAAGGTGATCAAAATCCGTCAAAAGAGAAACAGTTGTGTGAAGTCTCGATCGAAGGCGGCGGAGGGTCCACAGCTCAGTCAGCTAACGTGAGAACTTAAGGCAAAGAACTTGCAGCATAATTAAAGTATAACCAGATATCAAATACATGAAAAAGTTGAGCTTCTAACTCGTTTGCTTTGATGTTGGATTATTCTCTGAGTTTTAGAGTTTCTTCGGTCAAAGTCCACGCGACCATCAAAGTGTGAAAATCGGGTGAAAAGCGTGGAGAGTGCTGTTTTGTGCTTAAAAGCTGTCTTGACTCATTTGTGTTATACAGAAGTTAATTCAGAAATAATTTCACCGATGCTCAGAAGACGGTGTAAGTTTAGCATTTTGACCGAAAGACTCGGTTAACTCCGATTTGTCAGCCGCAAATCAAGCTTATTGCACAAAGCCGAAAGACTCGACAATTTCTGGATTTGTCAGAGGCAAGTCTGTTATTGGGCGCGAAGGACTCGCAGCACCATTGAAAGTAAACAGTAGTCAAAGAAAGGAAATTACTGGTTGTAACTAGGGATTTGACTTTTGATTATTTTCAGAGTGATACTTACTACAATCGACGTGTTCAAGAGGTACGAAAACGCTGTTGGATCATTACGTGGGTGAGTGTTACATGTTTCCTCAGTTGGAACAAAGAAACGTTCAGTCATGTGGAAATAAAAAAGGCACTTTATGAATTCAGTTTTAAGTACCCCAGGAACTTATTCTTGTGCGTTGGATAGTTTCCTTGAGATATCATCCCATCTATTTTTACCCTATTTGTCAATACTAACTGCGCGAAATGAATTCACAGAACTCCTTTTCAATACATGTGCAAGATACATTGAGTCACAAGAAAATGACAGATTGTTGAGAGAACTAAGGGAACCGCTTTGGGTATATTTACAACACCATTGCCCCTCGTTTTTGTCAAGAGATTGTAATGCGTGCTTCAGTCAGATTTTCGAGGAACGAACCTTTGGTGATCTTTCTTCAGAGGAAATGAATATATTTTCATCTCAGAGAATCTTTGAGTCATTTTGTAAGACCTGCCATGACACTGTAGCTCTCAAAAGCTCTATTTTGGTTAACTATGTGACAAGATCAGCATTACAAAAATGTCAATTGGATCACAATTCTTGGCCACATTTTATCTCTGCTATTCAAACTGAACCAGGAAAGTTGAATTGTCCTAATTGTGAAACCCCTACAGATGACCCAGTTTTAACCTATAGTTCACAGGCAAAATTTATCTTTATTGAATTCTCTCCGGAACTTATGGATTTGATAAATTTGTGTGAAAATATGCATGTAGGCTCATGTGAATATAAGTTAAAGGGGATGGTGCGTTGTTATAATGGACATTTTACCTGTGCAGTTCTTTCTCAAGGGAACTGGACCTACATTGATGATCTTTGTGTAGGTGTTAAAGAATTTTGTAGTTTAGCCACCCTGAAAAGAAACTTTGCTAAAGGATGGTTCTTTGTAATTTATGAAAGCATGAGCATGTTTAACATAGAAGCAGATCCTATGGCATACAGTAGTTCAATGAATAGTAACAACATGACAGAGGAAGTTCAGTTGGGTGATTGTGAAATAAACCCATTAATCTCAAAGAGGGGACATTTTATGAATTCTATTCTAAGTGTCCCTAATGTGTATTCCTGCGCAGTGGACACTTTTTTAGAAGTCTCATCCCATCTATTTTTACCCTATTTGTCTACACTGACTGTGCGAAATGAATTCACAGAACTCCTTTTCAACACATGTAAAAGATACATTGAGTCACAAGGAAATGATAGAATGTTGATAGAAATAAGGAAACCAATTTGGGTATATTTACAGCAACATTGCCCGTCATTTTTGGCAAGGGATTCTAATGCATACTTCAGTCAGATTTTCGAGGAACGAACCTTTGGTGATCTTTCTTCAGAGGAAATGAATATATTTTCATCTCAGAGAATCTTTGAGTCATTTTGTAAGACCTGCCATGACACTGTAGCTCTCAAAAGCTCTATTTTGGTTAACTATGTGACAAGATCAGCATTACAAAAATGTCAATTGGATCACAATTCTTGGCCACATTTTATCTCTGCTATTCAAACTGAACCAGGAAAGTTGAATTGTCCTAATTGTGAAACCCCTACAGATGACCCAGTTTTAACCTATAGTTCACAGGCAAAATTTATCTTTATTGAATTCTCTCCGGAACTTATGGATTTGATAAATTTGTGTGAAAATATGCATGTAGGCTCAAGTGAATATAAGTTAAAGGGGATGGTGCGTTGTTATAATGGACATTTTACCTGTGCAGTTCTTACTCAAGGGAACTGGACCCACATTGATGATCTTTGTGTAGGTGTTAAAGAATTCTGTACTTTAGCTGCTCTAAAAAGGGAGTTTTCAAAAGGGTGGTTCTTTGCAATTTATGAAGATAGCAACATGGTTTCCAAACCTGAATCATGTGGAATAGTTAATCAACAAATGAAATCCAATATAGATTTCACTGAGATACCCATTAAGAGAAGATGCTTTAAATCTAACATCAATTTTCAAACACCAGTTACATGCCACAACTATTATGAGGTGCTTACTGAAGAAAGTCATGCCATGCATATGTGTCCTGATTCCAAAACTGAAATAAAGCAGTCTAAGCAACAAAATATCTTTAAAACAAAGGAGGCAAAGAAACGAAAAACTAAGCACTTCCCAAAGCTACATTTTGTACACTTTTAGTATTTTGAGATCCAAAATTACTAAAACCAAAGTACTGAGCCGCAATTCCGTAACAACATAACAGAACAATTACGCAACTGTAAACAACAACCCCAACTAAAAAAAACAAACAAACAAAAGAAAATGGTACTGTAGGGCGGGGGCAGCTCTAGTGAGAACTATAACTAGTATAGAGGAAGACTGGAGAAGAGAGAATGTAGGTATTTTCGGTAGATCATAACCAGAAAAAATCTCGATTTGATCGCTTGCACGGCCGCAAGGTATCAACGTTTTTCCCGCAAATGGTCATGGGCGGCCAGCAAAAACGCGCGCGAGTACTATTGGGATCGGCGTCTTTAATACAAGCTTTGTCCTTGTCGAGATTTCGAGTTAAGCGTCCCTGAAAAGCGTCGAGAAGCGTTTCCAAGTCCAACGGTAAGTGTGTATAGCATCTTTCTAACAATTAAAGGTAGTTTTGAGTTTAAAAGGTGATCAAAATCCGTCAAAAGAGAAACAGTTGTGTGAAGTCTCGATCGAAGGCGGCGGAGGGTCCGCAGCTCAGTCAGCTAACGTGAGAACTTAAGGCAAAGAACTTGCAGCATAATTAAAGTATAACCAGATATCAAATACATGAAAAAGTTGAGCTTCTAACTCGTTTGCTTTGATGTTGGATTATTCTCAGAGTTATAGAGTTTCATTTGTGTTATACAGAAGTTAATACAGAAATAATTTCACCGATGCTCAGAAGACGGTGTAAGTTTAGCATTTTGACCGAAAGACTCGGTTAACTCCGATTTGTCAGCCGCAAATCAAGCTTATTGCACAAAGCCGAAAGACTCGGCAATTTCTGGATTTGTCAGAGGCAAGTCTGCCACCTATAACATTCCAATTTCAAAACTCACCCAAGTCCCTACATCCTGCTTCTTCTTGATCGTGAAGAACAAACAAATCCTAAGTTAAACCACACAGCAAAAAAAAACATCCCAAGCACTTCCCAAAACTACATTTTGTACACTTGTAGTATTTTGAGATCCAAAATTACTAAAACCAAAGTACTGAGCCGCAATTCCGTAACAACATAACAGAAAAATTACACAACTGTAAACAACAAGCCCAACTCAAAAAAAAAACAATAGAAAATGGTACTGTAGGGCGGGGGCAGCTCTAGTGAGAACTATAACTAGTATTTCTTAAGAAGAACCTGTTTAAAACTCTTTCCGGTCAAGCCTTTGCCAGATCGTGCAAAATTGCACGATGACGTAAACCTCTTCGGAAATGCTCGTATTACGTCCGATCGCTCTAAAATTCCGACTGTGGCGAGTAAACATTCTAAGCCAATCACATAGCAAATTTTAGCTCCGAACTATCAAAATTGACCTTCGGAGCCCTTTCCGGAAATCATTTTCGTACGACTTCAATCTGCGATAATGGCGTCTGGTGCGAAGCGCCAGAGATACAGCGTAGCTGAGGCTTTAGACATCATTTTTGACGATGGAAGTGAGCATGGTGGTATGTCTAGTGGTGAGGAATCTGAAATAGACAGAAAACTGGAAAATCCTAGCGAAGAATCGAGGTAAGTAATCTATAAACATTCTTGCGATATTTAAATGCGTGCGCACGTGATGTTGAAACAGCGTAAAATTAAATTTACTTTTACTTTTCTCGCTCGAATCCTTGTTTTTTGCCTTGAGATAGACCTGTAGATGTATATTTGTGAATGTAAAGCAATATATATTGTGATCAAACATGACTTTGGAGCGACAGAGTAAATAATCTTCAATGGAATTTGACAACGCAACGACCTAAATTATCAGCCGATGACAGATCGATCGCATGACGCAGTGCGCGTCCGAACTAAATCAAAACAAATCCTTTATTTCAAAACGATAGTTGTATATAGATCGACCTGTATATTATCTTGTATGTTTTGTATGTTTTTTAGATGTGGTTCTACTTGTTACACGCTAAAAATTCTCAAAAAAAACAAATTATGCTCGAGAATGAGTGGAATGATATAAAATGACAGTTTCCGGTTTCACTTCTGAATTGTTTACTCTTGAAAATACTGGTGGTGCATTGCAAGTGAAAGGCTTTTGATATATGTTGCGCTTTATGTATTTTGAGGTTGATTATCTCATTTGTCCCTGTTTCAAGGCAAAATTTCAGAAGTCAAACAAAGAAATATAGTTCCAATGGTTGCACTGTAGACTTCAAGAGGGATTAGTAAATTTGGGCTTGGGGTGATGATAAGATAAGGTCAGACTAATTAGTCCGTATGTCAATCTTCAAACAAAGAACAATAGTTCCAATAGTTGCACTGTAGACTTCAAGAGGGATTAGTAAATTTGGGCATTTCACTTCTGAATTGTTTACTCTTGAAAATACTGGTGTTGCATTGCACGTGAAAGGCTTTTGATATATGTTGCACTTTATGTATTTTGAGGTTGATTATCTCATTTTTCCCTGTTTCAAGGCAAAATTTCAGAAGTCAAACAAAGAAATATAGTTCCAATGATTGCACTGTAGACTTCAAGAGGGATTAGTAAATTTGGGCTTGGGGTCTTGATGAGGTCAGACTAATTAGTCAGTGTGTCAATCAGTGTTGACAAGATATGTGTAACACGTCTCAGATTTGTTATCTTTCAACCAATTTTTTATGGAGATGTTGCCCATATAACAAGGAACCTCTTAAGTTAATTTTTGCCTTATTACTTTGTATTATTTGGGTATCACTTAATTCACAGTTCAAATTTAGATGATATTTTATGCTAATTAATGTTAGTTTGAAAGCATTCAATGAGTTGTTTCCTTTTTCTTGGAGAGGAAACATGCATTTCAGGAAAGCTTATTTACTGCTGTTTCAAGTGAGGTGTAGCTTACTTCCCTTGTGTAAATACTTGGTGAGGAATAAATTTTTCAATAATCTGGGTCAGTTTTTATGGTTTTGGGGTACAGTTTGGAAAAAAATTCTAATTAATTCCATATTTGTTCTTTTTCAGCCAGAGTCTCTGGATGTCTTGCCCATAAGATAAGGAATATTTTATCTTCGAAATGTTTCCTTTTTTACTCCAATCCATTCAGGCTCAGGCTGTTTCAAAGTCAAAAGTTGTACAATAATTTATGCAAATTGTTTGCCATTTTCTTAGCATGATTTAAAATCCATGGATTTTTGGAGGCTAAATATATTTTTTCTGAAAAGCTAATTTTGTCTTCTTTCAAATGAGATATAGCACTAATCACTAGTGTAAATACTGTTGACAAAAAAAAATAAAAGAAAAAAGGTTGCCATCATTTGTCGTTTTTTTAAGTTTACACTAAAGAGTTATGAGCTTCGTGGGTTGGAGATCTATTCTTTTATTCTTGTGACCTTAATTTGTGATGGAGGGGTGATATTTTAAGGAGAAATTAAATGCTAAAAACTCCTAAGTTTGAGGGTTAAAAAAAAACTAATGTCTGAGAACGAAATCCCCTCGAAATTGCGATGTAACAATTTCATCTGGGGTCATGATGAGTGAACTTCGAAGTGTATCTTAAATTTTCCTTGCGAGATTTTGAAGAATCTTAATGCAGAATTTAATTAAAACTTTAGCAGATGAACGCTTCGTATAAAGCCTCCAAAAGAAGCAACCGAACAGGCAAATGAAATCTCAGGCAAATGTTAGAGATGAGAGCCAATCATTTAAATAAGAATCGAAGTTATGAAAAAGCAAACAAGATAACAAAAGGGTTTTAGTCTCAAATATCAGAAAATTAAAACTTACTTTGAAAATGAGGGCTTTGGGTCTAAAATATCAGAAGAATTTCAAACCCTTTTTGATTAAATAAAATATTACTGGAAGTGTTATTATTTAGAGTGCTGGGATGTTTTGATAAAATAGAAACCAAAATCATGGCCACTAGTGCGTGCCTAATTTTTCACTTGTCAAAATGAACGGTTGACCCTTGCTCTCTAAGAAGCGATTTTCATGTAACTTCTCCCGATAATATTCGCTTCAAACTTGTAACTAATGAAAACTTAAGCGCACAAACCACGCTTTCTCCATATTTCGATGCGGAATTTCAGCAAAGATGATGAAAGATTTGAAATGGCTCTCCGTTCGACAACACTTCCATATAAGAATTTCAAGGAAGCCGATTTTTCAAATTTAAATTACGCTATATCTATGTCTGCTGCTAAGTAATTGACAGCTTCTGGGCAGAAATACGAGCAACTGAAAAAAGTTTAAGGATTTCATGAAACGAAGCTAGAACCTCTCTTGAGTTTGCACATGGCTGGCTCTTCCGAAATTTCAGTTCACAAAGTTCTACTTGCTCACATAAGCGTCAACCAGCACTTACCTGCATCCGTCCGTTGCCAGAAATGTTACATATCGCTTCGCTTAAGTTTGACGAAACAAGAAACGAAAGAAGGCTTTCAAAGAAGAAAACACTGTGTAAGCGCTGAAATTGTGATCACTAAATTTGAGTTTCTCGAAGCTTGTGACAATTTCAAAAGGTGCGCCGTTCTAAAACTTGTGCACGTGGGTTACTGAGCTCTTTCCTGACTGGCTCGTCTAACTGCACGGGTTTTAGCGCGTTAAATTTTTTTCTGATTCATTAGCACTAATTCTTTAGAACCAAATTCTGCTAAAGTAAACAGGAAAATTAACATCTGATTTCGCTCATCGCTCACTTTTCTTCAAGAATATAATCGAATGATCCCCGCCGCAGAAAAATGGAAAAAAAATTAGTCCTTGCAATAGATGCAAAATTTTTGCACAAATGAAAAACTGAAAGGTAATTAACAAATTAAAACTTTCATTTCCGCCGTTGTCGTTCGCTTAAAAGTGCTCCTAAATGCCTCTATCGAAATAGCAAAATGTGGTATGAAATACGCCAGAGTTACTATTTTTCACGGGTTCTCATTATTTCTCGTTCTTGTCTGTTTAATTACAGCTGAAATTTTGATTAAAACATAATAAAAAACTAGTAAGATAAATGAAAACTTTCGCTATCCACCAGGCCTCGGTTGTTCAAAGGCTGGATAGAGCTATCCACCGGATAAAAAGCTATCCACCGGATAAATTGCTATCCAGCGGTTAATTGTTTACAAAACATACCACGCTATTTATAAGCGCTTTATCGGCACGAAGCTTTTGGAATTTCTACTAGCGAAAGGTTCACACTTGTTAGAGATAACCTCCAGGGATAAGAAAACACTAACTTAGCTGTTAGGGCTTCAGATTGTTTAGTTCACGCGGTCTTATGTGCCTCTCAGAATCTCGCGGCATAGAGCACAAGTGTGTTCTCGGCTCTAAAGGTTGAGAAAATACAACCAAATAAGAATATAAGCGTTAAGCTTTTTGGCAACAGTAGTGGAAGTTGGAGTTGTTAGTGTAGTTAGTGGACGTTGTAACAACAATTCAGTGGAACATTTTAAAACAAGAAGCTATTGTACTCTAAGACTCCTGGTACCCTTCGCTCAGCGAGTTTGCTCAAGCTAGCTGCCCCTCACTTCCCAACACTTTGATACAACTCCAGACTTCAGAATCTGTCATGTTGTGAAGTTTTTATGCCGTCTTACTTAAGTATCAATCATCGGTTCTATCAACACAATGTTAATTACTTATCAGCTAATAACTACTTGCCCCAGCTTGTTCCTCTGCCTCCAATACACATTGTCTGAAAACTCGACTTGCAAGGTTTCAGTTCGTTTTGGTTTCTTAAAGAACTCTATCTTACAGGTTAGTAAGAGCTTAAAGGAAGATTATTCTACGTTGATTCAAGCGTAAGACAAATTGATTAGATCGGAGCCCCCCTTGCGTGGATTCGAAGCCTGGATTTTTACGAAATAAGCCACATTAGGAACACTCGTTTAACGATTTAGGACACTATACAATGCGCTAGGTTTATAGTATTTGGAATTGCAACCGTGGAAGATCTTCCTTTCTTATTCTTGTGACATATGTTTCCTGCTCGTCAGCAAGGGAACCAAAGAATTCTGAACTGAGAAGGTTAAGAATTCCTTTTTTGCTACACTGAAAATAGATGGGGGTACCTTGGCTCCAGAAACTAAAACTACGAATAAAATTTTTTGCAATCATTTAATTGCTGAATTAAGAGAGGTCATGCTTTAAAGCTAGGTTTAAAACTTTAGCGTCGAGATAAAAGCGGTGTTCTTTCAGAATTTTCATCCTCTCGAGAATAAGTCTCAAAAGAAGGAGAATTTGCTCATTAAAATTAGACTTTAAAAGGAGCTGAAGTAACCTCTTTCTTCCTATTGTGGAAAATTCCTGGCCCATTTCTTGACGAAAATCAATCGTAATATAATTTCAAGCCTTCAACATAGTTGGTTGGTGTGATGTCTGTACAGATTTTACCAATGTAATAAAAGTAGATGACGTGAATAATAGTGATCGTAAAGCAAGCTGAAAACGACAACAATCGCCAGAAACTACAACGGATACACAGAGTATGAGTAAGTTTTATTGATTTTACGAGAAAAATCTTCATATTTCGAAATACTTATCGTTGTAAATCGACCATATTTCGTTCCCTATACTATTCCTTATAACGTGTTCAAATTTTCAACGGTTCCTAGCATAACTATTCCTGAGTCACACAACGCGTGACGCGTTCGTGAATTAATCGTTGGCTCTTTCTCGAGATGTGACCTTAGGTCGCCTGTGACAAGACAATTGCGTAAACAATACTTAACATAATAATATTATACACACAAAAAAACGGGATTTTGGATCATGTATTTATAAAAAAAGAATATCCATACAACTACAATGAAAACAAACATAAGATTCACCTTTCTGATCGTGAAATTAATACCATTCGCACTGTTATCGTAGCTACGTTCCCTGGCATCAAGTGAATCCAACATGGCGTCTTTCTTCACAAGCAGTTTGCATCCATTTGAATTTTGTTCTTCAGTCTCACGGTAGTAGTGTTGTTCAATAGATTGCATAGAGTATATGCAGTTTGGTTTCAGATTTCAGATTTTGCTTTTTACGACGAGTTAACGTTTTCAACTAAGACATTGGCATACTTAGCATACAAGACATACAAGGCATTCAATGCTTTCATGGCTTTCCACAGGCGGCCCAAGCTCACGTCTCGAGAAAAAGCCAACGATGAATTCATGAACGCGTCACGCGTTGTGTGACTCGGTGTTATTAAAGTTACGGGAGGAACCGTTGAACATTTGAACACGTTATAAGGAATAGTATGGGGAACGTCAAACGAAGTCAAGGCTGCACACTCCGATTTCGACCGTGGTCCACGCGGAGGTGGTTTGTCTTTTGACATGGATAACAGTGATGGTAAAGCAAGCTTAAAACGGCAGAAATCGCCAGAAACTACGACGGATACACAGGGCATGAGTAAGTTTTATTGATTTTACGTGTAAAATATTCATATTTCGAAATATTTATCGTTGTAAATCGACCATATTTCGTTCCCCATACTATTCCTTATAACGTGTTCAAATTTTCAACGGTTCCTCCCGTAACTTAACACCGAGTCACACAACGCGTGACGCGTTCATGAATTCATCGTTGGCTTTCTCGAGACGTGAGCTTGGGCCGCCTGTGGGCTTTCAAGCGTTCGCGATTCAGTCCGTTCCAAAATTACCGCTCAATAACATCTTTTTGTGTGGATTGGCCGCGAACAATACGACTTGTGTATGCGTCTATAAGTATTTTGAGCTTTTGCGCTATATTGCTCCAGATGATCGTAATCCAAACACGTTGAAATACAAAACGACTGACAAAAGAGTTTTATGTGCAAAAATCTCGTGCTCGTCATGTGACCCGGCCCTGTCCGTGCATGACAACGTCAATCATCATCAAGATAACATGCGTGATCAGCATGTGAACACCTCATTGGATCACAGTTAGTTGTCATGGTGTTGAGGGCCCAATGACCTCTGGGTACTATTGCGCAATTTTTCCATTTTGTGGCGGAGGAAAAAAAAAAAAAAAAAAAAAAAGACGACAAAAAAACAAAGGCATTTTATGACTGGGCTACCACAGGTATCCCAGAAATTAGTCAGTTCTCATCGTCTGCACTGATCTTGCTTGTTCCAATGTCTAATCTTATCTGTCACTTGAAGATTAACTCTGATGACAGATACGACAATGTAAATTAAATAAACTAATAAGCGACCTTGTGACCTAGAAAATATGCGCCAAATTTAGCTGAATCAAGAGCGACTCTATCATCTAATCAATTTGAAAGGTGGAAATAAAAAATCCTCCGAATGGATTCCAATTCATAGATCATCTTTTCCTAAACATCAATGCAATCTTTACGACAGTTAATTTCACCTTTTAGTTATATCGTAAGCGCGCTGTTATTGGTCGAATTAGCAGGCCCTTCTGCTGTAAGGTTCGCTGAAATTTAAATCGTATTTGCCGCTAATGAAATAGTTTGCAGTGCAAGTGTCTATTTCACCGGCCTATTTCTTCGCCTTTTTCGGAACCAACTACTAAATGGATAAATATAAATAAAACATGGTCTAAGACTCATTGTTGTGTAAAGTAGTCTTAAATAAACACCCTAAATACCTAGAAATAGAATTTCGCCATGGAAATTGACTCGGTCATAAATTTTTTTCTGACTTTGGCCCTGATTTCTGAGCCTTCTGTCTTCGTAGTTCCATTTGAACAGACTATTGCGTGACTATAGTGTGACCTCTTCTTATTACGTCAAACTGGTGTTTGATTGGTAGTTTTAGAAGGGGCACAAGTTTGAGGTCGGAATGAGGTGTTTATAGGACATTGTGTGATTTTTCTATCTTTCTGAGTGTTAGAATATTCCACTTGTCTGTGTTTAGAACTTTCGCGTTTCGCTCATTTCGTTGTTCCGCTGTAGATGGTAAGCAGTTTTCCACACACTCGTGGTGAGAATATACTTGTTAGTGATCATTGTGTTTCAACATGTTGCTGGACTAGCTGCTGATGTTTACATTATATGAACAAAGTTCAATATTTGCAAACGATGAAGTATTAACAACTCTGGGAGGTGCATGTTAACGAATGCCACAAGTTTTCTTATATAGTTAAAGAATATACGTGATCATAATTTTTCAATCAATGTACATGATATAATTACGCGCTTCTGATTGGCAGAAAATGAGTGCAAAGTTGTAACACGAGTGCAAAGTACAAATAGCGCGCGCACGCTTTCAAATTTCGTCAGTCTTGACTTTTGGCGATGTGTTTTCATGTTCGTTATCAACAAGTAATAAAATGATTCCTCTTGCGATTTGGTGTAATTAGCACTTCTGTAGTGCATTTGTTGTCTTTTTTAAAGACTACAAATTGCGCTTGCTTTAGGGGCTCGTGCAATTTAGTTGTCTTTGAAAAATTAACTCGATTGCTTATTAATTACACCAAGGGGAGGGGTAGGTTGCCCAGATACTGATATTGATCCGATGCACGTATACCACGAAAATGAAATTGATACGCTTAAAAGACCTTATACACATAACATTAGTCCTAAATATACCTAAGTAATCAATAAACGGCCGCAAGCATCTTACAGCTTTTAAAAAAAAGATTGAATCGAACTATTGTCACAGCTAGAGTACACACTAGACTGCACAATCACGGAAAGCTTACTTGGCCAATCGCATATTGGGAATCTTTGAGGTTTTGACAGTCAAACAACGGTGTGTTGGGTCACCTGCTTACATATGTCGTAATTGCCAAGGAATATTTTTTTCTCCAATTTGCTTGCCTTAAATCTATTATTTCGATCACGTTCAGTTAAGGTTAAAACATTTTTTTACTGAATTTGAACCAAGAAATTTATTTGGAAAATTGTCTCTCCTACTTACATTGTGATGTATACGGAAAAAATGTAAGAAACTGTATTCCACTTGGTGTCTTTCTGAAAAGGTAAGTGTTTTCAGTTTTTACAGCTGTCTTTCTGTACGGCCCTAGTTTAAAATTTAGTTGCCTGACTTGCAACGTAGTGTTTTTTCATTCTTCCAGGGCGATTTTCACAATTGCTTGTGGTTAAAGAATCTTATACAGGGGATGTTTGAATTAAAGCCTTTTTGGGTAGGGGAAACTTTTATATAACGCAGTGAAGGGGGAATTAGTAGCGAGGATGCTAGAAGACTAAAGTGATAATGAGTGCAGTGATCATGTTCTCACGGCCACTGCCAGTTCCGGCGCCATAAGAAGGACTATAAAATTAAAACAGAAGTACTGAAGAAATAGTGCTATGTATTTGAACAGTTATTTCTTTTTGTATCCATCATGTTGTATCTAAGTTCCTGATATTCTTGACATCACTTCAGTAGTTCGTATCAAATTCAGCTGAACGTACACAAATACATCATCGATGAAAAAAGGTAATGAAATATTTCAGCACTTATTCAAGTCACGTTTTAGTTCAAAGACAGGCACGCAACTGATCTCTGGTTCAAGTTTTAAACAAAAGAACTAAATAATCGTTCGAGAGTCTGATCTAGCAATTGAACCAGAAGCTTTTGATCTTGATATTCAGCTTGAATACAGCTATCTCTGAACTTTAAATGAATTAAACACTGGCCCAAAGTATGGTATTTTGTTGTCACGGTGTGAGAAATGCAGGGAAACATGTGGGATGCTTTCTTTTTTTTGAAAAGAAGAACACTCCTATGATATACAATAGTAAAGGTTGAAATCATTCGTCTATTACCCTACACCCCCTAAAAACAGTCTGAAGCAAATTGAAATGAGCTTGATCAACTGTTGCTTTCCCAGAGTTTACCAGTGAAACATGAATCTCATTTGTAAAGCTCCCATTACTTTTTTTAGTTTATTGATTTAGCATTCAAAATCAACAGTATGGCGGGATTTGACTTCTTTAGCTTTCAACGTCAAACAGCAACGTAAGTCGACGTTAAATATCTTTAGTTGCACGCAATAACTGATAATCTATCAAATGCAAGACGTTTTTCCTCGCTTATTGTAATGCGAAGTATGAACCTGTTTTATTCAATGCCATATCACAGATACATCCATGTAGTTCTTTCGTCTATCCCCACCAAATTGCAAAACAGCATTCAGGGACTTAAGAATTTTAAATGAATGCCCACAAAGACGTGGGAAAAGCTGAGAACTTCAGCATCTCGTTAGATGAAGCCCACAATGACATTGTCAAAAATTCAATTTTTTCTACATTATGACTTTATCTTTAGTTCAAGAAAGCCCGTTTGGTATAGCCTTAATGACGGGTGCCAGGTTGAAGTCTTCTTCCCAGCACCACCACCTTCATTCTCATTTCACTGAAGCGTACCTTTTAAGCTAAAATTCTCAATTGTGATGGTTTCTAAGTAAAATATACTGCAGTTGGACGCCTTCCTACGTGCCCAATCTCTCTTACACGGGCCATATCCACTCCTCGATTACCTGCCATTAAATGGGTTCGTTTCGAAAATAAAACGTCGTGCGAAAGTCCTTATGAGTAAAATAAAGGCAATTTATTTGTGATTGGATCTCGTAAGCATAATTTAGAGATAATCAAGCCCAGAATTTCCACATTGGCATTGCTAAATAACAAGTGCCACCACGCAAAAACGCCATCAGTTTCTACTAATTATGAATCATTAACTCCAACTTTAAATAAACGCCCTTTTTACGACTGAATGCTTGATTTCGAATACAGTGATATTCATTCCACTGAGAAAGAACTTATTCTGGTTGATATCTAGTAATGATGACAAAATCTCTAAGTTACTTAATGTTTAATTCAGGAGACTCAGAAGATTTTGAAGGGCTTAAAATATCCCAGAATACTTCAAAACCGAAGTACTAACTTGTTGCTGAAAGACTATTTAGAACTATGTCTGATTGCTCAGTTCATGTGTTATGATGGTTCAGTACAGCATAGAAGGAATTCTGGAGTCATCTTGGACTCAAGCATTTTCAATTAAGTTCTCCCTAACTGACAAAAATAATGCACGCGCAATGAAGGAATGTCGCTCGATCAGTGACTTAATGTTGACAATGCCAAAAATCTGAGATTTTAAAAAAGTAAGCAAATCTTAAGACACTTTCACCTGTCGTAGCGTCAGTTCAAAATTATTATGCGAAATTCGAATTTTCACACCGTGTTCTTCAACGTCGCAAACAAGATACAAATTACAAAAGAACATATATCTGATGCTTTCCTTAATGAAAATTTTACTGAGAACGTCAATTTTATAATTTAGACTAGATAATGGGGGTATTTCTTCAGTTATTTTGTCTTTTTAGAGACAATGTCGCTTCTCGCGTCATATTATATTATGTTGCTATATGTAGAGTTTGTTTTTTCGGTTGAAAGTTCTTTTCATTTTCATTTGTGTAAGCCAGGTGAGTAAAGAAAGCGACAGATGTCAATTACTGTGTTGTACCTGCCTCTGGTCAGTAATTGCGGTAGTTTACCTTTCAACGTCCTCTCTATCTACCACTACGATTCGGGTCGGCGTTTTTTTTGTACTAATTAAATTGATTCTGGTCGACTAAAATTTTAAAAAATTCATCGTCAACGTTTACCCTTTTGCCGAGAATCAGTGCGGAGGAAACAAATTTTAACTGCAAGGTAACATTGATTGTTTTGGCGTTATTCGATTTTTTTTTTAAATAATCTACGCGACTTATTGTTGGTTTTTTTTTTTCTTCTAAGGATGGCGTAAGGATGATTTAATACATGTCTATTAAAACAATGTTTAATGAAGCGTAGTAAACTAAGAACTACAAAGCATTTGGTTTTAAACTTTCCCTTAAAGAGCTTTAAATTGAAACAGAAATATTGCGCTCTCAATGTTCAGCGTAAACGGACGATTAATGTTGACATTGAACAAGTCATTAATTCCTTCCGTCAGTAATGAACCTAAATTGCAAAAAAAGCAGCTTAGTTCGAACGATACCAAGAGTTCTTTCTTGAAAAAAGAGGAATGCTTTTCCTTAAAAATTCCATAAAAGATATTCTGTAAAAGAGATCACAATTTATCTCAGCGAAGCTTTAAGAGTTAAGTAAGTGTAATGCATTTACAGAGGGAAACTCGCTTTAATACTCGTGTATTACTCAAGGTCTATTATAAGTTTTATTAATTGAATTGTAACCAGAGTTTGATATCCAGTGTAGCTAAGCTTCGTACCTTTGGGGAAAAAGGAATTTAATTTTAAGAAAAATTTGATTCCATATGCCTTACTTTATAAAAAAAAACTCGCTCATTTATTTGAAATGACTCAATATTTTCGAAGCCTGGTCGAGTGGCTTGCAAAGGTTATAACTTGATAGATTTATGAGATTTCATTTAGGTAAGTGTGCACCGCTTCAATTAATTGTCCACTAAGGGATTCTGGCAGCAAAATGAGAGACTTATCAACACTGAATTTCCATGATTTAAATACATGATTTAATTTTCATCGTTTGCAACATGAACGGTTTACAATAGCTGATGATCAAGGTAAAACTATGAAAAGGAATAGATCTTTATTCTCATTTCAAAACAGTTAGTCATTTTGAATTGCACTGAATTCTCTTGGGAAATAGCTCAACTTTCTCTCCTTCTCCGGTCAAGTCTCTCGAGAGTCATCTCGCTCGAAGTCATGTCGCTCGAAACCTGAGTCATGTTGCCCGAAATTTTAGTTATGTCGCCTGAAAAAAAAAGTCAAGTCGCCTGAAGAAACAAATGCTAAAAAGATAAGAATTTCAGACTGTTAATAGACAATAACGTTGAGAAATTTTAATCACTAACGCGCTCTTTGTTTCCGACAACACCATGAAGATTCTTAAAGCGTTATTCGTTCCTAATAACAAAGGGAAACGTTGTTCGTTTCCAACAACAAAATGAGGCGTTTTTCGTTTGGTATGTAACTGTTTCTTACTCACGGACGTTTCGTAAGCTTGAGAAACTCTTTCTTGGTTTCTAACAATACCATGAAGACTTTAACTACACAGAAATCGATTGTATGGTCAGAATTGAAATATGTTTGAGTAACAATTCTAAAAGTGTTGTTCGTTTCCAACAACAGAGGGAAGCGTTGTTCGTTTCTATAACAACAAATGGACGGATGCAGCGTAACTTAACAAAGCTAACTTGACTGTGCTCTGTTCTGTTGTAAAGCACGCAGGAAGCGGCTAAAGCACGAAAGAAGTGTAGGGGGAAACACGAGACGTAGTCGAGTGTTTCTCCCTACTTCTTGAGTGCTCTAGCCGCTTCCTAAGTGCTTTACAACAGAACAGAGCACAGTCAAGGCTTCTCTATTTGTTTTATAATAAAGAATCCGTTAAATTCCCCAAGAATTACTTTCAATTTTCAAAACAAATCTTATTCCCAAAGCGAACAACAGTGTCGTCAGCATGCTCTATACTCTCATAAAGCACGCTACAATAAGCCAATTAGAATTCCTGTTAGAATGTTTCAAATAATCTGATTGGCTGTACAAGACTAAAGCTGTCAAAAGTGTCAAACCATCAAAGTTCAAGAACCATCAAAGTTCATATTCTGCAATGGTTTACAAACTAAAATAGCTCGGCGTGTCGAATTTAACACTTTTGCCTGAAGTTTTTTAGTTTCTAATACAGGATCTGAAAGTGAAATGTTCAGTGAAATTCGGCCCAATCGTGGCTCACAAAAAAATACGCAAGTTATTTCACATGACAAGTAGAAAACAAACTGTTCAAGGCGAGTGTATTATGAATGAACAACAGCCGAATTCACTAAGACAAGAAGATCGCTCGGAATGACAGCGCCGTAAAACTCGGTTGCAGTGACTGATCTGGCCTTCCACCGACTCAACGCATCGGAAAGGTAATCAGGGCAAGCTCTTATTTTTTCACTCGAAGGGTAGTCGATTTAGTTCCTGAGGCTTGCTCCACTGCGATGACCGAAGATCGCCATGATTAGCTAGCCGTGATAGACCTTAAGTCGCTCTGACACCGTCATGATTAGTATGAATTTTAACAGTTATGCCAGGTTATATTTTTCATAATTCCTGTTTTTTTCTATTTGAAATCGAAACTTTATATACTATACAAGTGTTAGCTGTGTTTGATTTTTATTACCTTACGTGAACTCGCAATCTAACTGAGCGTGAAAACCGTTCAAAAAACTCGGACTGTCTATCTTGTTTTATCTTTGAGGATTTTTGTCTCTGTTCACGTTACAGTAACGTAAATTACTGCGCCTGGCATTTTTGCAAACCTTTGCTCGCTTGTTCCGAAATTTCACTTTTATTAACGAAAGAAAAGCTAGAAAGAAGTCCCGGAAAAGGTCGGACGAAGTACGATTTGGCAGATGGCGTGACAGCTTTAGCTCAGTTCTATGCTCTATACTCTCGTAGAGCACGCTCACAATAGTAGTCTGATAGCATCATTTCCCTTAGGATTAGAATAGGCATAAATTATGTAGTTGTGCTCTGTTTCCTCTGGCGGTCGCATGTATATTTCGATCCGATCAAAGTATATATGAATAGGGTAAAGCTAGCTACAATACGAATACGAACTGATCAAAATGAGCATTCATCCTTGCATTGAGTGTGATGATGAAGTTCAACCACGCCAACAAGCCCTATAGTGCGACGATTACGGTCGATCATATGGCACTGCACTGAAAAACTGCCTATTCTGATCTGATTCTGATAAGGGAAATGATGCTTTCAGACTACTACCGTGATTAAAGTCACAAGCATAAACAATAGACCGTTATCTTTGTTGTTAGGAACGAACAGCGCTTTTAGAATCGTTACTAAAACATATTTGTATTCCGAGCATACGATCGATTTCTGTGTAGTCAGTCTTCATGGTATTGTTAGATACCATGAAAGAGTTTCTCAAGCTTACGAAACGTCCGTGAGTAAGAAACGGTTACATACAAAACGAAAAACGCTTCATTTTGTTGTTGGAAACGAACACCGTTTCCCTTTGTTGTTAAGAACGAACAACGCTTTAAGAATCTTCATGGTGTTGTCGAAAACAAAGAGCGCTTTAGTGATAAAAATTTCTCAACGTTATTGCCTATTAACAGTCTGAAATTCTAATCTTTTTAATATTTGTTTCTTCGGGCGACTTGACTTTTTTTTTTCGGGTGACACAGCTAAAATTTCGGGCAAAATGACTCAGGTTTCGGGCGACATGACTTCGGGCGGGATGACTCTCGGGCGACTTGACTGTAAACCGTTGCATCTAGTACTCTACATACTGGTTTGTAATTGTATCAGTGTATTTATTAAAATACTGGAAAAAAAGTGACTATAAAGTTAAAAAATATATAGACATTCACAAACTTATAGTTTTAAACTTTCATGTAACACATTTGGAATATTTTTTTACCTCTTACATGGGAAAATTTTTCTATTTTTAGAAGACCTTAAGGTATTACCTGATGAAGCCGTCAATGTTGCGTTTCGCGATTGGAATTCTAATTGGACTGCATATAGGTAAGTTTGGTTGCAAGATTTATCAAGAACAGGATGTGTTCCATGAAAGACGGTATCTTGTGACAGCGATGCCATCAATTCATTTCAATTGTGCAAATAGTTTTCGAGTTTAAATTAAAGTTTTTTATGGTCAAACAATGCTAAGAAATGGAAAACCGAATAGTATACTACTGCGTATTAGAGAAGAAACGCGACACACGATCTAAATCTTTAAAAAAATATATATATAATTAAAAGGGTTCAGTTTCCAAAGAAACTGTAGCGCT
Organism: Pocillopora damicornis; assembly: GCF_964200805.1. NCBI lineage: Eukaryota > Metazoa > Cnidaria > Anthozoa > Scleractinia > Pocilloporidae > Pocillopora > Pocillopora damicornis. Next base: position 2,865,327 of record NC_142677.1, read on the forward strand.
ACATTTGTGGGGTTATAACATGACAACTTGTCTTTATCAATTGAGTTAAATAAATTAAATTATTATTTTCATTTTCTATCCGTTGGGATGTTGGAAAATTAAATATCTATTTCGGATCCGCTCCATTACCAATTTCAAGCCATTTTACACAAATGCATTTAATATTCCTTTTTTAGCGAGTCATTGTAAAATTGTACACTTGACTGTTGGAAACAATGGTAACAAGACATACCGTGTGATTGATCTCAAAACTCTTTGTAAGGGACCGATTACTGGTTCAGCTGGTTCAATAGCAATAAAAATATCTCGAAAATGTTTGACTCTGACTATAGTTCTGTTTACCATGACCTTTCAATAGTCCTATAGCAGTAAAATTTAATATTGTACCAAGTGATCTCAGTGGAATATGACTTTTGGGGTATGTTATGCACGACTACATGTTGACCACAATTTTCAGTGAAGGATTTTTTTTTGTGATATAATCTAAATGTCGACTATTGACACTAAGAGTAAACTGTATGTTTCATCTATCAAATCGGCTATCTCTTCCCAGGCGAGTCACTCAAATTATATTTTTTCTTTTACTGTAAATAAATGATGATAAGGAATTGGGAGACCCTGGAACACTAGAGACAAATCATTTTGCAACAGAGAGGGAGTAAAATAAAAAAATACCTGAATCTGAAGATTTATTTCGATGGCGTTTCTCTTCTAAATTCATTTTTTCTCTGGCGATAAATAAAGACCAGTCCCTTAAGGTGAATATCTTTTTATTTCATGAACGCGCTTAGTGCCGCGGCCTGGCGAAGACCACTTATGAAGCATTGCAACTTATAATGACATGTTTGTTCAACGTTGTATCTTTAGCAGGGTTTTGTAGAGGAGAAAACGTATCAGTCTATTACCGTGCATCAGGAATTATTTTAAATCACAACTTCACAAAAGAGTTTTTTACGAAAGATTGCGAACCGTGTCGAATTCTCGTTGATGACATCAAAGCTGGGGTAAGTAATGATAAGCTGCTGATTGTTCTTCCAGCTGCACAGAGTAAGATTGAACTAAACACAATGAATTTTCACTCCGAGGCTTAGCACTGTATTACGTGTAAAGCATTGTGATTGGGAGAGAGTCAAAGTAAACAAATTTACTTCCAACTTAACGTTCCATTGTGTAAGTTGTCTCAATGTGAGTGGTGCTTACACAGTAAGCAAATTTCCTTGGAATTTTAAACTCGTTATTTTTCGCTTAGAGTCCCCTAAACCACGAATTCTGAAAAAATCTTGCTCTAATTTCTTTTTTCGAATGCTGTATTGATCACCTACTTAATTAAATGTTTTCTTTCAAGAATGCTTTCAAGAATGTTGTGACCAAACACTATGCGATCTTCCTATCCATAACCTTCTCGTTTCAGTTCTGGAAAATGTTTGACTTTTTTGTCCAATTCAAACTGTTTGGAGATTCTATGCTTTTAAACAAGACATCTAAAGGTATTTTCTTCAGGTAAGACAAATTACAAACTACGTTCCGTAATATAGTGGGTTCAGTTAGAATCTGAATTCATGGATGGAATGAATTACTGCCACTAATACAAAAATGTCTTTAAACGTTCTCTTCTCTCCTCTCCTGTATGAGCTTAGGACAAATAGCTGTATGGATCAAATTCAGATTGATAATTCTTATGTCTTAAAATTTCTCTTCTCATCTTGAAATTTTGATTGTTCAGACTTCCTTCACTTGGTGAGCCGGCTATTAATACAACAGAGAAAGAAGTACTTCAACCGGACGAATACAAAGAAGAAAGGTAATAAAGTATGTTAATTGATTCACCTCTGATGGTTTGAGAAGCATGTGTTTAATAACGCTAAGTTAGGTTGTGGTTTTTCATCATTGCAAATGACGATTCTAAAACTAATGCTTGTTTCACGACATGAATTAATAAATCATTGCTTGTTTCACAAGCTTAGCACTTTGACCCCTAAAAATGACTAGCATCTAGTTTCTCCTCACAATGTCACCCTTGAATCATGAGAATAAAGAAAATGATCACCAACTTAAAAGCTCTTGATTGTTAAAACAAATGCCCCTCGTCAGTACCGTGGGAAATAGATAGAGAAAACTGTGGAGAATATACATACCGATATTAGAGTGTAAAGGGTTTACAAGATAACTTATAACCTGAAGAAGACCACTAGTTTGCGGTCAAAAGATCGCGAGACACGCGATACTTCCTTAAAATGCATTTAATATTCATGACCTGTCTCTTTTAGCGGGGTCTACTTCATCATAGTGATACAACTGGATGTAAACATGACGGACCCATCCAAAGATTTTCCTTTACTTAAAAAACGAATACCAAATGCCTGTTGGCAGTACCTCAGAGTGGTAGTGCATTTCCAACTGTATCCCACAGTTTGGCTTAACAAAACAAGTTTCGTTTTCGAGGTGGGACATCATCTATATCATTCTTCAATTGACGTAATTCTCAGATAACGTTCACCTCTGACATTTTATCTTTGTTTAGAGCATTCTGAAGGGTACCTATTTAGGCAAGGCACAGTTTTAAAATTATTGAGAAGCAAAACTTATTGCTCATTTCTGGGCTATACGTTGACAAGAAAATATTTGTTCTTACCGCTTAGGAGCTCCCCGAAAACCAAGTGACGAACTATCTGGATATTCTCGAGACGGAATATAATTTTGAACCAAAGATACTTTTGCGAAAAAGCGATGACATCCCAGAGAGTCACCAGAATGCGCTGTCAATCATTTCTTACGTTGGATGTACTTTATCTATTTTGGGGCTGTTTTTCACGATTTTAACCATCACCTTCTCAAGGTAAAAAGGATCAGGAGACTATGAATCAAAGAGATTCCTATTACAGACCTGCTTCCTTTTCATTTGATTTTAACCTCAAGAAAGGGTAATATCCCCATAATGTCCTAAACGAGCATTGTTATAAAATAGCGATTAATGAGTTGGAATGAGACTTAAGGCTACTGTAAAAAGAAGCGCGAAGCCTGCACGGTGTTCAAGCACATTTCTGAGAGTATTAGTTGTTTGTAAGAAAAGGGGTCTTAAGTAATCTGATTGTATTAAACAAACTCAGGCAGTTGAGTACAAGGACGTCCATCCCTGAGAAGAGCTGTAACCAGACACGTGTCAAATCACGATAGTTTTTTTATGTGTGTTTCATATCGCCAATCAGTTGCTGACAAGTCACTAACTCTTTGCGCCATTCTGTCGGGTTGACGTTTGAATGGCAAAGCATTCGCCATTCTCAATCCAAAGTCGTTCATTAATAAAGTTTCCTTTTCTTGTCAGTAAAGGCCCATGGTGCTTATATGATAAAAAAAATAATAATACATGTTTTCCTTTAGAATGTTCACTATATAGTTCCCTCAACCCTTATTTCTCGTAACTTTCGATCTTCTTCGACAGGAAGCTTCGTCGCCTTCGCCAAAACCAAATACTAGCGTATTTGTGTGTGTCCCTCCTGGCCGCCATATTGCTGTTTACATTTGGTATCAACGGCATGACAGGCTCAGACTCACTGGACGTTTGTAAAGCCATAGCAGCCCTTCTTCATTATTTCCTACTCTCCTCTATTGTCTGGATGAGTATCGAGGCATACAACCTGTATCAAGACCTGGTCAAAGTTTTTGACACCACATTTATTTCACAAAACGAGTTCATGTGCAGGGCGGGAGTGGTGGGATGGAGTACGTAAACTTTGCTTTGTCATATTTAATGAGCCAAAATCTCGCAAACCCTTAGTATATGAGCCCTTGAGGTAAAGAGAAAGAAAGAAAAAGAAGAGGGAGACAAAGAGGTCGAAACGATATCAATTAAATATAGATGAGGTGAACATGGTTTTTCTCTATTAGATTTCGAAGAGCGATGACAGAATTTTTTAGATGAAAAGAAGGTTTCTGAAAGTCTGTATCAGATGTAATCTGCATTGCCATTTTTATTTTAGGTGATTTTTTTTATTACCTTTGCCGTCTTCACATTTGCAAATAATTTAAAGTTGTTGTTGTCCAAACTAATAATTTTTTTGTGATATAAACGCTTTAATGGCGCTTATTTATTTGTACCAAAGATTTTCAATAAATTCTTGCATTTCAAAGGTCTTTTCTTTATTGTTTTGTCTCTTTGCAGTTGTTCCTGCCATGATTGTGGTGATAACTGTATTGGCTGAACCTCAGTCCTACGGCTTCCACGTCATGGACAAGAATAACGAAACGCTGTAAGTAAAACATTTATATCAGCAGACGATTTATAACCACAATATGATGTGTGATCACTCCTGCTTAGCTAATGTGAAACGAAACAAAAATATTACAACCATTTCCTTCGGACTATTTCTACACATTACCGTCCATGTAGTTTTGTAAGAAAGGAAGTACTTTGCCAATTATTTCACCATTCCTATCAAAATAAAGCAATGGTTTGGAATTGAAAAAAATACATATCCCGACAGAATTAAAAGCTATAGTTCACGATAACATCACGATCGAAAGCAAGGCAAATTAAGACCTGCGATACATAATTTCAAGGAAAAAACCTTTAAAAACTCGTCTCTAAATCATATTCGTTCATATTAGTTCATATTAATTGAAAGCAACCATATGGAATCAACGAGTTTGCTTGTCTCCATTTTAGTTGCTGGATGGACGCAGACGCATTCTACGGCGCATTCCTTGCCCCAGTCCTCCTCTTGATGGCTGTCAACGCTTTCATTTTCCTCGCAGTTATGAAGGAAATCTACAACATTCCTCACATGTGTGAGAAGAACAACCGTCTGTCGCACTTCCGTGCTACGGTGTCCGTGTTTTTCCTCCTCGGTCTCAACTGGTTATTCGCCGGTTTAGCTGCCACTGTTGGAACATTGGTGTTCCATTACTTGTTCACGATCACATGTTCGTTTCAAGGTTTCGTCATTTTCCTCCTACATGGAATCCTTAAAAAGGATTTTCAGGAAGCTTGGCACGTGCCCACAGCGAAAAACCGCGTCATGGAGATGATTCGCAGCAGCAGCTTTGCCACACCGATGTCCAAGACCGTGAGCGTCCCCAGTCCACATTTGGGGTAAACGGGCGTGCTAATCCCATCACGCTGAGTGGCTCAACAGTCGGGGAGTCTGGGATTCAAATTCAAGTTAATACCAGTGTAATTATCTCGTCTTAGAACAATTCTCAGTTGAGTGCCGGAAATTCATGATTCCAATGGGAAAAGAAACAAAAGGAACCAATAAGAAATCAGAGTATACGAACTTTACCATTCTTAAGCGAGGGAAAAAAAACAGGGCCAAGTCGCGATCGTATTTACTTTTACTTCTGATTGGTTGAGAGAGCGGCCGGAGATTTCTGGACCGATCACAGGGTTGAGCAAAGCAAAGTGATGCAACATCTGGTTACTTTCGACACTCAATTGAAAATTAATTTATTAGTTGTTTATCTATGCCGTACTCAATAAGTAAGTAAAACATTTTACACAGAATTTTAGGGAGCATGCTGATATGCAGTGAATAAATTGGTAGTAATTCCCAACTAAAAATTACCTACTACTGAAAGTGCGACCATTTTCCGAATTTTTGTTTCCTGTAAAGCACAGGTGTGGTAAGTTAAGCGTGTAACTGTGGGGAAAGTCTTTCTAGGTTTTTCAAGTTTTATAGATCTTGCCCGTGATCATCTAAACTAACTAAATCAAAGAAGTTACAAATACTCCAGGTTTGTGTCTGGGAACACTTGCGCGGATTTGAAAATTATTTTAGATTACGTATAGTGATTGTCCTAATTGCTCAGGGTTAGGGCTAAATACAGTGCACCACAATCATTAGGTAATTCAAGGAATAGTCATGCGCATTTGGATTCAAGTCATGAAATACATGCAAACAAAATAAGCTTGACAAAGGGCTGGTTCTTATGTTTCAAAAGTCCGCAAAACTTATCAAAAACACTTTTGTTCTCTGAAACAAAGGCGTGAGTTACAGGTGCTCCTCGTAAAACGCTAGATTTAATATACTTATATACATTCTAACGATATCTTCATAGTCACAAGCACTATTCATAGAATGACATCGGACGAACTCAAATGATTCAAGAGTCGAACTTAATATGAAATTAATTCTCTCAGTTTATTTCGTCTCTTGTGAAGCTTGACGTTTCAATTGTACCTATATATAGACCACTTTAAAACCATTTTAGCATTTTTCTGAAGATTGGGGGTTTTAAATTTTTACGGTACAATGAATACCCAAACATGGAGTGGAGCAATAGATTGAAAAAGTTGAAGATACGAATATTAATTATGTTCACGAATGTAAACAAGGCTGCTCAATTATCGAGGAAAATATTTATTTTGTAGTTTAAGATTCACTTACTTAATCATTTTAATTAGAAAAAACATGAAAGGCATTTTATTTCGTTTTCCATTCATGTCGTGTGCCCTAGTAAAAATAAAAGTTTTTAACCAACTAATATAATATTCGTGTTTTTGTTCTTTAGAACTTCCATTGATTTTAATAACAGTGTGTGATCAAATGTTTATCGGTGTTTTTGACAGATTAAATACCATTGGCTTTCGTGCACAGCTTAAGACAATACGTTAAACTGACCATGACTAGATAATTATGAAAGCGCTGCAAACACTTTCGCTTGAATTGGCTTTAATTTACTGCAGGGCCGAAAGAGTTTTAAAGGTCTTAACCCTAAATGCAAGCAGACGGGAATCGAAAATCTCTTTCGAGGTATGTTTATATGGCGCGCACTAGAAAGTTTCGTTCATGAAAACACTTACATGTATATTCCGTCCCAAGTATAAAAGTGCTGAATCAGAGCCATCCAGCGTAGAAACACTTACTGAATTATTCGCAAAACATGGATCTATGATCGCAGACCTCTTGATATCAAAGTAATTATGTAAAGTAATTATGGAGCGTTTTAATCCTCCAGGAAGAGGGGTAAGTAAACAGAAATAGCCTGACTTAAAATCACTTTAAGTATTTTGTCGGTGTGAAGTTTTCTACAAATACTGCGCCATCTTTTGGAAAGTTCAAGGCAAGGAATTATTTTGCAACAAAGGTATTTAATTACCTCTCAAATTAACGTTTACCAATATATTTTCTTTAGTAATTACAAACCATAGACCTGAATGCATGATTTGTACCTACAGTAACACTTTTGTAAGAGTGAATCAATCGTATATATTTCCAGACATTCGACACAGATATTCTATTCGTCTCAACAATACGGTCGCTGCTTTTAGAATTAATTATTGCCTTGAGCACTTAATAAATGCACAATTAAAAGCAGGCGCAATTTCTCGTCAAGAGAGCTTTGGCATGGAGTGTTTTATCAGAATAAACATATTTGATTGAGTACCTTTTTCGAACTTTTAAGCATAGTAATGGTATCTGAGAATGTACCAAATCGAATTTAAGAAACAGTGCATATGTTAGATTTGCAAGGCAAGAACGAAATGAATTTTACTAGAGAGAGAGTTGTGACACAGAAAGCGAAAATGTAATTTACAGTTTCGAGCTAAAGGGCACTCATAACGCGACACTACATGAGTAAGATAAAGATCAGTTAAAGAAAATGCGAAACTACAGTGAAGCATGCCTGCAGCCTTCGATCAGATCAGTATTTTCAGTTGTCACGTTCCTTCGCGTTTTCCAATCTCTCTGTGACAATTAGTCATTACTAAGGGTTTACACAGGAAGCCAGGAATCTGCATATTATTCAATCGCAATCGAATAACAATCGAATCGTATAGAATTCATTGTCAATATGCCTAATTGTTATTAAAGTCAGAAAAAAAACTGAAACCTCAATGCAGTGGCTCGGTTTGATAATAAACAAGAAAACAGATTTCCTAAATGTATCTTACATGTTGAGGTTTCGAAACACTTTGATTTGATGACGCCAATTCACACTTACAAGCAGTAGTAAATACTTAACGAGGCAACGTTTTGAAGCATTTTGAAAAAATCAAGCCTAGGGTACTCAACCTACGTCACTTAACACGTTGAATCGTCCCAAAATTATGATGGCTCTAAAATTCTACGGTACTAAAGGCCACGATACTGATTAAAATTTTGCAACCCAATTTATTTGAGAGTTACAGGCACTTGAGGGTAAACTCAAGAATGTTTGTTGCTCAGGTAACATGTTGCGCAGCGTAGCGTAATAATGGCATCAAATTTTTTTCTACTCTTCTATAGAAGCACCAAGTAAGAAATTTTGGTTTCTCTGATCTATCTCTTAAAGCTGCTACAAACAATTAGAAAAACGGTAATGAGCCCCTGTAACTTAAGAAATAAAACATCCTTGTGCCCTTTTTAACACGCAGAGGTCTTTTCCATCTTTTCTATCGATTACGTTTAGTTGCTGAAGAACACCAAATTTGTTGAGCTTCGTCGATTTTTAGCGACAATATGGAAGATGAGGACGGTATATATGGTATGGTGCAGTTCAACTTTACAATCTTTGTTTGTATTGTGTTTTGTCGATTTTCATATACACTAGCAACTATACCCCATGGCACTCTTTCCTTTCATAGGCCTCTCTGTTCAAAACCTGTTACTTTAAATTTATGAGTAAGGAGACTTTCCATTGAAGAGATTCGCATTTTTCCTGCAAAACAACGAAGGAAACTTGTTAGCTAAGTTCAAGGGCAGACCAGGTGCCCGTTTGCTCGAACAAGTGCGTATCACGATGCAACATTCATACCATGACTAGTTTCGTTGAATATGCGCACGCATGCTTCTTTCCTCTCTTTTTCTGATGTACATTATTGCCTGTCTAAGGAAAGGGATTGTCGTCTCCATAACAACATCCTGTTCTCTTGCAGACATTGTCAGGCAGCTTGTGGCTGTATCCCCAAAGATGACGCAATATGACGTAAGGCACAATTGAACAGATAACTATTAAAAAGAAGTATTTTGATCATTTGAAGACGCCTCATAAATTTTCGAATTTATTCGTTCATATATACCATTTGGCCGACAATTAAAGGAAAGTGTTCCATTTGTCCTAAATGCTTAGTTTCTTTAAACCAATCCATCGGTAATTTATCATTTTGTTTACAGTCAAAAGAAAGTGTCATCTTTGTCTTTAATAAACCTCTTCTTGCCGATGGGGGACCTTACGAGGCCGAGTTCAAAGGTCAACACCACTGCCTCAGAGTACCTGCAGTGTTACTGAACAGCTGTACACTTCAGGCGCATGCGCCAGGTAAAGTTCCTCGCTGATGTCCGTAGAGATGATATGAAGATAAAACTTTTGTTACTTTCGCGACCAAGCCTAGGGTATTGTAAGTAAACTAAGCGATAATTATGGAAAATTTTAATCAAGAAGTCGATTCACTCAGAAATACATGGAGAGAAATAGAAGAACAGAGAAGAGGAAACCCTGATTTACTGGGGGGAGATATTGGTGCAGACAAATGTTCATCGCAACATTACTTTAAATGTCTCATTGGGTTCTATCTAATCAAGCCAAAGATATCAAACCAAAGTTATTAGAACCAAAATCGATCCAGTACTACTTTCAACACTCAACTAAAAATTTTTTGCTTAAGTCTACGGCCATTTTCACTCAAAATATCAACAAGTTATTGTTATTTTTCAATTCTGTTGCAGTCTATTATCCCCCAGAAACCACGACTGTTAGCATTTACGACAAACTAAAACAGCATGAACCCTCTATCGCTCGTTGCTCTTTTGAGTTTTTCGCTCGAGGTCAACTCCTTCAGGAATTATTAGAAAAAGCAAGTGATCCAGATATGCTACTTTGTGATTCTCTTGGAGTTTCTTCAACTGATCTCAAAACGTTTGACGACGTTATTGCCGGAAAACTGAAGGAGAAAGCTCCTGAAGGATTCAATCTGCTCAAGATGGCGCAAGAAAGAGGTTGGTTTGGTTTTTATAATTGTAACAAGCTGGTTTGTCGAAGCATATTAATCAGATATGTGATGAAATAATTTTCTAGCAACGTGTAAACTTTTCCTCTGTCATAGTCGCTTGTTTCCTTCGCAAAGTTCCCTAGAGAGTTTAAGACCCTATCCATTTTTTCTTATCTCTCCTCAGGTCCTCCTGTGTCAAATACTAGGTTCCCAACTCTACTTCACCTTGGTGCGACTTACGGACTAACATTAACTGTAGCAGCGTGCCTGCACTACTGCCCAGCGGCACACCAGGCATGCTTGCTTAAGAATGTAGACGGCAACACACCCATTGAAATATCTCGAAAACTTGGAAGCCACGAAATAACGAAGTGTCTTCAAGATTTCCAGGTAACCAGTAAAATTTTGGACAAAGAGTTGATAATGAATGATCAAATGGTTATAACATGCATACTTCGATCATCTATAACTGGACAACGTTCTGCTTGCAAATGGGTTAGACGTATTTCCGAACAATTTTCCTTTCTTTGGAAAGAGGATTATCAATTGTACCCTTCCTTCCATAAGAAAAGAATTTCTCCTGTTCCCTTCCATAAGGACAGCGAAACTTTCTGCAACAGTACAAGGGATACCTGTTCATGGGACGACGAGTGCACAGCACGAAAAATCTCGTAGAGGGCAAAATTGCCGTAAAAAATTGAAACCAAAAATCTTGGTTTTTGATCTTGATTATGAAATATAAATAAAATTGGCAGCCAAGTAAGACCTTCAAGGAGCAACAATATACATATTTTTTTAAGTTCCTCGTTTTTAATCCAACTCCATTCTAGATAATCTGTGTTTCTTCTTAGTTTTGTAATTACCTCTTTAGCGATATCATATTTCAGGCTAACTGTGCCTAAATTCTACCAGAAGATTTCGTCAATTTACATCGTAAGAGTTAGCATGAAAGAGGATTCTCTTGAGTGACCACAGAATCTGTCAATTCTGTTTCGTTTCCTTTCAGTCAAACAAATGTTTCCTCAAAAATAACAATCAGCTCGGAAAAGAGGGAGATTTTAATGATAATGACGAAAATGAAGACATTTACATGGAGATGCGTCCAAGCATGGCTCTAGATAAAATTGATAGAGAGCATGACTATGTAAGGATGCCAGAAATTGGAACCAACACAAACCGTGAGTAAACATTAGGATAAAAGATGACCAACTTTCAATCGAGTATCTAATAAGACGAGGCGGAAAAGAAGAAGGTTTTTAATTCTTGTCACTAGCGAGAGACATGAGTCCTCATAGGTAATCGAACCTCAGACCTTCGGATTCCGCGCTCTAATGCTCTGCCACTGAGCCCCAGAGACTCTATGATAAGTTGGGTCAACTTGAGTATGTCCATACGTTGGTTTTAAATTTCCTTTATTTTGCGTTAATTCGTTCTGTGTTTGGTAAAAAAATAAAAACTGGCATAAACCACTAAGTGTCATAGTATAGTTTGATCGTCCGGTTGAGTGTAGTCCTGAGAAACTCTGTTGTCGGTGGTGGTGACTGACGTTTCGACAACCTGTGCGGAAGTCGTCATCAGACTCGAGTGACACTTGACTCTGATGATGACTTCCGCTCAACAGGTTGTCGAAACGTCAGTCACCACCACCGACAACAGTCCTTCTCAAGACTACCCTCACCTAGATGATCAAACTACACTTTTACATGTTACCCCCGGGTTCAAACCATTTACTGTATGAACCACTAAGATACAAAACTAAAACAAATCGTGGCATCTTTACACGCCTTCCCTGCCCTTCACTAAGAAAGCCGCCATGTTTTTTCCTTGGGCGTTATGATCATTTCAGTTTTCGTGGTAGGTTAGCCAATATGACGTTATAGTTGACGTCTAGATGTTACCATTGATGCCTTTTGACGACGTCATAATGATTATACGATGTTACGAGTTTAATTTTCCTTCTTTCTTAATGCATGTTTCAACAGCGATTTTGATGACTCCCGAACTTCAAAGTGCAGTTTCGTTAGCAGAGAACGCAATTAGACTTGGCTGGCTGAAAGGTGATTTCGATGAAGCAACGTTCAACGCGTTCAGACAGATTATTGAAAGAGGTACCGAGGAGGTAATTACTACAAAATTTGTCCTTACTGCTTATTTCCAGCTGTGCCTCTGAATGGAATTGTCCTTTAGCAATACCTTAAGAGGACTTTCGATAACTATTCCTCTCTGAATTAGTCTTTTTAAATCACCAGGTTCCAAAGGATTCGAAAGAACTGCGGAAAGATATTGAAGGAATAAAATGTTCAACGTGTCAATGTTTTGCAATTCATGCTATTGCGAAAGGACGCCTTAACTCTTTTTTTTCTTTATAGCAAGTTGACGATCCGACCTACTCACTTCCACGTGACCTAGGCCCGGTCTTACCGCCAAGATCCAACCGCCTCACCAATAAGCGACATTCTATACATGATATACCAAATTCTGCCCCACCGCTACCACCAAGATCTCCTGGCTCAGTTAAATCACCACAATTCCTCTTGGGTATGTAACTGTTTAAAAAAATTCATGTGTTGTTCGGTGGCTGCGTCACCATCTGCCATCTGCACAAATTTTTTCGAAATCGGACGGTATAGTCAACGATATCGATGGAAAAAAATTGCTGATAAAAAGATTGTCTGATAACAGATGATAAGCATCAAAAACGGACGCAAGTGTCCAAAGCAGACGGTTTCGTCGAAAAACAGAAACTGGGTGAGTGTCCAAAGTCAGACCGTATCGTTCCAAAAACGAACAAAGGTGTCCAAATCAGACGGTACCGCCCGAAAATGGACTTCAGTGTATCGTTCAAAAAAAGGACGGTCACGTCAAAAAACGAACAAAGGTGTCCAAAATCAGACGGTACCGTCCGAAAACGGACTCAAGTGTATTAAATCAGGTAGTACCGTTCAAAATCGGACGCTAAAGTCCAAAATCAGCGAATACCGACTGCAAACAAACAAAAGGGTCCAATACCGATAGAAACCGTCCGAAAAGGAACGCAAGCTTTTGAAACCACACAGTAACGTCTAAAAAAGAACACGAATGGCCGAAATGGGACGGCATCGTTCGAGAACGGATGCAAGGGTCAGAAATTGGATGGTACTGTCCGAAAACAACTATTTCTTTCCTAATAACATTGCAGGTCACCAAACTGAAAGACGTGGATCCGATCCAAGCGTAAGTTCTCTCAAAATGTTTTGTCTCGATTAGCTTATGACTGAAAACTTACAAACTCTCATTACGTTCCAATTCAGAGCGTACGTTTAAAACTTCGGCTACTAGTACTTCAACAGTTAAACTAACTTTGCATTACGTCGGTGCTGTTAACAAAATTATTTATTATCGTATGTAACTATGGTAAAGCTACAATCACTAACTGTACCTAGGAAGATTTTATCTTCGTTTTCTTTTCTTTCAAGATTTTTCACAGAATGCAGCCCAATTTTGCAGAGTAAGTATATGATTGTGATATTTCAAAATATCTTCCTGATTTAAAGCTACTAAAGGGATGAAACATAGCGTGCGAATTGTAAGGTTCAGATAACCATGCAATGATATCTGCCTTATTTATTCAGCAAACTGACAATTTGTGAAGAAAATGGCACAATACATCAACCAAGGAATGATTCACCCCCGAAGCTACCAGCTAAGACAAGGAGTCCTCTTTCTGCCACCCAAGGTAAATTCCTGAACACGTGATTAACTAGAGCCTATATGATTGCTGTAGAATGAAGAGTTACAATGATTCCTTCTCACTTCCAAGTGGATGTTAGTCCATTGCAAGTTGCCCTTCTTCTTTGTCATCTACAAGTGAACCGTTGTCACCTGAACTTTCGGGAGTGAGGCATTCTGACGAAAGCGTACTGCCTAAAGATTTAAAACTTTGATCCAGCATGGGCCCTGGCTACTAAAATAATTAAAAATAACAAGTGACTAGTTTGTAAATCTGACAGATCTCTGATGTGCTTTTGTATTTTTTTTTACCTGACCGTGCAAAGCGTTCAATAACACTCCAACTTAACAGTTCACATGATTTCATTCCGTCACAAAGTGAGAAAGCAAAAACAAAAGATTTTGCACGCGCATGAATTGAAGCACCATTTTTCCTAGTTTTCCAGACGAGTCATTAGTACTGATGATGCATAAACCCATCCACGTGTGAATTAAATCTCAATGCTTATCGCATACAGGGGCACAGCACCATCTCCCTGGTGGATTCCTTAGTCCAAAGTCTTCTTCCAATGATGCCACTTCGATGGGTCTTTCGCCCAGGCTTCCACCGCGCAATCCGAAACTAAGATCCAAGACACGTTCTGCCAGTTGTGAAGCCGACTTAACAATGCAGAATCTAGCAAGGAATCGTAAGTGTACAAAAAGGCAACCCTTCGTTCGTTCCCATCATGGTGGCACTTTTTAAGCCCTACCCCCACCCTCCCTCACTTGCAAGGTGACTTGTCTCCACTCCCCCCTACCCCCGAATAAGATTCTTGCTATGACCTGTAATGATCTTACAATCTAAGGGATACAGTTAGGCCGAATTTTGCCGTGGAAAAGTCTACCACACCACCAAGTTAGCATACTAAGGACTGTGTACTTTAGAATCTAATTTCTACACCGTCTCCATACGAGGCTGTCTAGCATCACAGCCAAATTTACCCCGCTTTCCAGCAAGCAAGCTGAATAAACTTTAAGTATTAATTGCCACTCCTCTTAGAGGGTATGTTTTTCCATGACAAGTAATCCCTTGACATTTCATCAAGCTTCCCTAAGTTATTGCTGCCACCGACATTTATTCTTTGGGGGGGTGAGACACTGATTGTTAAGTTTCTCTTTCTTAAGATTATAATACAACGGAGTCTCGGATTCCGCTACGCTAATCATGAAAACAGCCACGTCTCATAACCCTTAGTGATAACCAATTGAGAAGATTAACGCACTCTACGGAACATGCGATAAAATGCGTTAAGATTATACTTTTTTTTCCAGGGACTTTCAGCGTGCCCAGATAAACAGACAGATTCACAATAAACAGTCCCAGCTCGCATCAACAACCGGCTAAAAAAGGAAACGAGCCTGGAAAGTTGTCGTTGGACTCTAAACCTTTTAACATTTCACCTTTTTCTAAACTTAACGTATTACATTGTTTAACTTCCCTCAGGGATCCGATTGCAATGAATAGCAATGTAGCTAGGTTTTTAGATTAGGCTGTCAAGCTCTGTGTCTGTTTGTTTTTAGTTTTTTCGGTTGGGTCCTCTTTCGCATTTCTAAAACCCAGCCTTACACATGAGCAAATGCATTAGTATTACATTTTTTTCCAAGTGGAGCCTGTACCCGTGAAAACGCCTTCACCACATATATTGCAACATGACCCGGCATAATTTTGGAGTTTCTTGGACTTGTCATTGATGAATAGCAATTTACGTTTGGTTTTATTATATCCATTTTGAATCGGTTGTGATCCTTGTAATCTGATTGGCTTTCACTGGTGCGATTTATTCACAAATTCCACCATTTTATGCTCTAGATCGCAGCTTTTCTAAAACACAACAACCACTCAAATTTGAGCTGAGGCTTGATTATAGAAATCAGTCAAATTTCAGGACAATGAGAGACAACTTTTGCAACTCTCTACAAACCGTTTTAATATACTGAATCAATGAAATATTTTACAAACCAAAATGGCGAAACTTGTTTTGGGGATTGAATTTGCGATCTCAAAAAAATGTAATAAAGTGGTGATGGAACTTCTTGTCATACAATTTTGGTCTAAAATCATACTTGTGATCGCAAATCACGCGTATGATCCCAGACCAAATTGCACTCCACTCAGTTCAATTACCATTATTTACCAACTTGATAATAATAATGATAATGTACATTGGCCACTGTAGAACTTTAAAAACTACTTATGTACTCTGTCGATAAAACTAAATGGTGTAATATTCCCCCCACCGACACAGCACCACATTTTCGTTATAAACCTATGCTCTTAATACAAATACATTTTAGTTCGTTTTTCGCCAAAAATATGACTGTTAAATTATCTTTTTGCTACATCTTTTGATATTACCACGATGTATTGTTAGGCAGCTGTCTATAGTCTAGTTAATAGCCAGTTTGAAAGCTTTACATCGAAAAATGAAATTAAACAGCAAAATAGTTTTAAGGTAAATAACTCGTGCACATTCAGTCAGTATTACTACAACACATTTTGTCTTTATACTTGTTTACTCCAGTATGTTCACCCACAATTTGAGGTGGAGATGAACCAAAGCCCATAAATTTGAAGTTCATTTCAGTATTCTCTCAAAATAGCGCATAAATTCTAATAAAATTTTCATCAAGATTGATAGTTTTCCTTTAGTTTGACTATGACCTCATCCACCACAACTGGCCACACAGAAGACGGTAAAAACAATTCAAGTCCCAAGCTAAACAGCTTCATAAATGTCATCTGATTGGTCATCTGTCGGGAAAGAAATAACGTACCTAATAAGAATGACAAAATCGCCAGGGCCGGTCATTATTCATCGTCAAGGGGGGAAGGGGTGGGGGGGGGGGGGGAGAATGTCGCTCATGTCTTTATGAAATTGACCTGATCCCCATAAGGCTCTATAGTATTCTACTGATTTCCCCCCCCCCCCTTTAACCCAAACTCAGACTTAGTTTCTGAAATTTGCGAATCTATGCCATTGCATGTGTAACCGAAGTCACGCGTAATTGTGTTCATCATTTATTTTAAAAAATCCACACGCCTACGGTACTAAACATGAGTGGGAAAATACATATTAGAGAACGAAAACTTATAAATAAACTCACAATAAAGAAAAGTGTTTACCTTAATGGTGCATAGCTTTACAGGCAAGAAACGAAAACGACGACGCTGCTTCTTACACAGGACTAAATTCATACGCAAAACCTGACAAATCACTCCATGTGATTACGTAACATTACGCAACGGTGCAAACTTCAACCATAAGTACACAATACAACCAATGAAATGTACAAAACCTCACATGTAATTGACACGAAAACGCAACACACACAGGAAACGGAATGACAATAAGTTTGGCGATAACAGCATGTGAAATGGGCGTCACCTCCCTCGATGTTTTGGCCAATTTTTTGTTACTTCAATTTATGTATTTTTTCTTTTGGAGATAAAAAAAACCAAACATTCATTTTCTCTCGTTTTCTTCTTGAAAGCCTTACCCGATTTTTAAATCTTAAAAACCCTAATAGCAAACTCTACTGAAATCCGTTCTCAGACCAAAAGGGCTCCAGTTCATACCCCCTTAGAAGGCACATGCCTTTTTGGACGGCCCATATCTACAAAGGTTATAATTTTGTAAGGGAGGTTATTTACCTCCCCGAAATCCTGCCACCTTGAGCGAGGTTTGTTCCCTCAACCCTTATTTCTAATCTAATTTCTCCTTACAATATCCCCCCCTGAATCACACATTAAGGTAACTTAAATAAAGGAACTGATCATCAACTAAAGAAGCTCTTGATTGTTAAACAAATTCTCCTTGTCGTCACTATAGGAAATGTATGAAGACCAGTATGGAGAATATACATACTGGTGTTAGGATGCGAAGGGTTAACTCATTCAAGTTGCCCCTCGTGAGACCCTCGTACAACGCTGGCCCAAAGAAAAACAAATCTTAGCTCAGAAAATTTGCTAGGGCTAGGGCTTCGAACCTACATTAAATTCTTCCAGGATAAAATTTCACGTCTACGTCAAAGATGGGAGAAAATTTCAAAGGTTACCTCTGTTCCCTGGTTGCACAGCTTCCACGTCATCATATAATTCTTCAGTGTCGTCATATATTTCCTCAGTGTCCTCATATTTGTCATCTAAAATTCAGAGTTAGATGATCAAATTCACGACGAATGAGTGGTTCAATCAGGTAATAATTTATTCAATTTTTTTTCTTTTAACTGGGAGGGGCTCTCAGGTATGAAAATGATTAGGATCTCCATCTTCTTTCGGGACTAGTCATCCTGTTTGGCATGGGGACAGATAATAATAAGATGAAAGGCTGAGATAAACATAAAGCTACCAGAAATTCGCCATGCCCACCTTCATTAGAATATTAACACGGCCATGAACTAAGTTTGAATTTGCGTCACAACAGAAGTATTATCGGCTATAATAATGAGATTTTGTGATATCCGAAACAAAACTAATTTATAACCCGCCTGTTGTGATTCCCAACATTTGGCTTTCAATCTATGACGTCATCCGCGTGCGGTTAGGCTACTGAGTTGCTTTCAAAATGGCGGCGTCTGTAGCCGGTTTAAACATAATTCTCCAAAGCTCAGGTAGCCGTTTGTAAACTCGAACCACGAGGGTAAGAAATTGAAGTCGTATGCTTTTTCATTGGATTTCTAGAGCGTACGTCTTCTTCGAAAAGGGCTGAAAATACATCTACACATCCGATAGTTAGACAATATTTACATTTTCAGCCTACCTTTAGTGGATGCCTGAATCGAAGTGGTTAGGCATTTTGATAAAACGATCTTGTCCTTGTATTTTCTCAGCATGAACCTTAGGTTTTTTGGTTTGGCAGGTTTGGGTGGAGCTGCACCAATTCTATAAACGTTAGGTAGCTCCTTGCGTGGTGGTTCCATGTTCTTGTGCCCACTGGCATTACTGTTCTTATCCAATCTAAGTAAGCCTGTTTTGGACTGGTTCCCATCACTTTGCTTCCAGTGAGGAGGAACCCTATTAACAGGTTTCTGTTTTTGTTCAAACTTTGCTCTTGCCGATGCTACAGATAAAACCTTTTCCTCTGTGGGTTTGCCATGATCTTGACTTGGTGATGGGGTTGAATTTAGCTTCTGCGGTGGTACTCGTTTTTGTTCAAATCTTTGTCTGACAGATTCCACCGATACAGCATCATTGTTACCTCCATTTTGATCCGTGGAAGGGCTCACTGGAGCCCTTGGTGGCGGTGCTCTTTTTAATGTATTCCTGACCTGTTTAATGTCACTCAGAGACAAGTTCATGCCTACTCTGTACCCTTTGTAGAACAAAAAGAAAAACCTTTAGATGAAGAACATCACTGGTGGAATAATATTTTCATGGTAGCTCACAGAATGTATCCAGTGAGCTGAACTCAGGGCAAGCAAGACTTTAGGTATGGAGGAGCGCCCAAAATATTTGGAGACACTACCTCCCTTGACTGAGAAGCCTTTCTTTGGAGGAACAATGTGCTTCTTGGCTGCTACAGCACCAGAAGTGGTGAAAATGAAAGAGCGCAATCAAGTGGCTACAACATGTTACGAATGAAATTATTGATGAGCAACCCTAAGTCTTCCATACTTGAGAAATTAATCGAAAATACTGACATCGGATCGCTTTTGCAGATATGGGAGGCTTACTTGAGGTAATGACCATCAGGGTTTTTCAACTAGAAACACAAATCCTACACCGGCGAAGGTAATTAAATTTTAAAATCTGATGCTTAAGCACGAAAGGCGACATCTAATTTCTCTCTGATGAAACTAAAAGAATGTGTTGCTTGACTGAAGGTCTGAGTTATTCCACGCGAGTAGCCTTGCTTACGCGTGACTTTGCCCACGTCTTTCTTTGATGTTGAAACACTTCTCGGGGGGGCTGTCAATGTTCTAAATTGGTTACCTTAAGAGCAAAACTTTATTTTCCATTTTTCAGCGTTTTCTTGATTTCAACACGGCTAATTTTAACATACATCTACATTAACAAGAGGTAAGTGGGTCAGAATTTTCGAGATCTTAAAGGAACTTGAGGAGGGATGGGCCTTTGTCTTTTAAAAGGTAGGTTTATTTATGGTTCACTCGCTGTAAGAAGTTGACAGCTGTTTCTTTATCAAATTAAAAAATATTTTGTTTTGCTAAGTGAATATTCTTTTGTTTACGCATGAGTGTTGATTCGAAGCTTACTTTCGACAGACTTCATTCCAAAAGGGATTTCTCGTTTCAGAGCTACGACGGCGAGTCACTGAACTAAATTTTCCCGCAGTTAGCGTCAGTGGTTCGCTTCCGTCCGAGATTTTTGTTGAGATTAGAGTTCTATTTTTGTACTCGTCAGAATACTGGCTCTCAATGATTCATGACAAATTTGCATTCTGGACTCACTGAAGCTGATCGGCAGAACATAATGCCCGTGAATAATAATGTTGATCACATATAATAGTGATATCAAACTTTTGTCGAAATCAATCGACCAGTGTTAAGAGTAAATTCTCGTACCTGTTGAAAATTAACAACTTTCAACCTCGTGCTTCAATCATGACTTCCCAAATCGATTAAGGTCGGGTAAAGTACGTGTATTTACAAAACTTAAGGTCCACAACTCCGATGTATTTACAGTCCTGAGAAGAACATTTTTGTGACTCTCCTGTATCACTTATTCACCAAATCTTACTTTACAGATCAACAATTGAAATAATGTTCTTAGGCGTACTTACTTTGTTGCAAATGTCGGCAAATCCCTTGCAACAACCAGTCGATCTCTGTAATCCTTAACTTTTCAGGTCGAGCGCCAAATGGAAATCGAAAACTACAAGTAGAATTTACTCACAGAGGATTCAGACGGAACTGCAATTAAAAATTTCTAACTAGAAATTTGCATCATACGATATTGAATCGGCCGCCGGCGCTTTCGAGTCTACTGGGAAAACAATTTCGACAAATCCGGCGGCTTTTAAAGGAAGCGGAAACTGACTAAAGTATCGACGACGAATGACGGCTTCATTCGTTTCAGTGAAGCGTTTAAGATGTAGGGAAGGGTGGGGGGGGGGGGGGGGGAGGGCATTTGGCCAATCCCGACTCCCGACACCGATAAACAAAGTAAGATGTAAGCAAACATGACTTTGAGTTTACTGAAGTTTAATTAACTTTGTGGATACAAGCTGTAGTCAATTAATCTAGTGTTTAAAATAGTGGTAAGATTGAGCTCGCAGCAAGATGAATTCTTCGTTTTTTTTGTTTTTTGTTTTTTTTGCTTTTAGCGATGGACTCTTGAATTGAAAAAGCAGGCCAAAGAGCTTCAGTGTTTTTGTTTTTTGTTGATTATTTCAGTTTACCATTTCAGTTTTGTCTTGAACCTACGGTCTCCTGTAACACTACCCCCCTCCCCCCCCGAAAAGTTAATTTCTGCAATGCTTATCGTGACAGAACCTCTTTTGCGTGACACTTAAAGCCCTATAGTCGCTTGTAGTTGGATAGAATTGTGCCTGATCTTTGCCAGAACATAGTCCTTGATACATAACAAAATATACACAATATACAGTCATAATATGTAATTGCTTCGAAATCTTTTTCAAGCTAACGGGGCTCACAATCAGTTCTAACGGGCTTTTAAAGAACCACACGGCTAAAAATTGTTGGCCAGTTTCAGGGTCGTTAAACGTGTATGTCAGTTTTCTAAACCCAGCTTAGATGGGATACTTTATGCGACAATAATTAACTGTTAAAGCTACTGCTACAAATTATTAATGAGGCGGGTAATAGCAACGTGTTATAATTGGTTCCTTTTGAATCAAAAGTCTCTCTGATATTGATCAACCATGTACTCGGCACACAGAAGTCTCAGATCAAATCCCGAGAGACGAAAATCATTATAATATTTCAGTAATCAAAACCAAATATTCTACAGTCAAGCGTAGAGTCACGTGGTCTACTTCATCGCTCAGCAGATGAGGCATCAACAGCCGTGTCTGCTCAGGGTAAAGAGTTCTGGCCATAATAATCTTACCAAAACTTCAGAGTCGAAAATCAAATTATTCTCAGATTAAAATAGCACTCGCCTCAAAGGATAATCGTAGATAATCTGTTGCTTAATTCGATTTGATGCTAAAATGAAATTCAGTACTCACAAGATCTCTAAAGCTTAAAACTGTTTACATGTACTAGCTGTTGTAAAAAATATTGTTGTTCATCGAGGTGTTATAGATTAATAAATCGCTTGTCTCTCGGTGCAAGACTCTAGGCTAATCAATTTTATATATGCATATATGTTGTATACACCTGTTTTCAAAAACATTGCGATTTGAAAATATATATGAAATATATACACCTTTTCTTTTTCCATTAAAAAAGGTGTCGACAGAATAAATAGTGATTTTGGGGACATTTTTTCAAAAGGAAAGTGCCATATATAGCTGCGGCCAAAATTTCCAAAGTCTTTGTTTCACCATCGAGATATAACAAAAAAGGTATTGCTCCTTCGATGTGAAATATAGGTGCATCGTCCATCACCTTTTCAGCGAGAAAAGAGAAGGTCTATATATAAACTTATATTTTCAAATTGAAAACGGATTTATATACTAGCTATGTCTAGAAAATCACCTTCAATATTTCATCTACTTTTCTAAAACGAGAAAATTGAATTGGTCGCTGTTTTCTCGACCGTCAGAACTCAGCAATATATATTTCTTTCCAAGGCTATCGATTCACTTCATGAGTCTTCATTAGCCCCTTCAGTTATACTTCTGTTTGTGGCGGCACCCGGTCCAGCCTCTAGAAAACTGAATCATTTCAAACGTTTAGTTAATTACTACTTTTTAAAAAACATTTTTGCTTGATGTAAGAAAGGCCAATCAGCGAGAGAACAACAAGCTTTATTTTCTGCGATCATTGAGGTAGCAGGAGAATGGGAACAAAGGATAATAAATAAGTCTTTTTTTACAGGAACACACAGGCGGCCCAAGCTCCAGCTGAGCGACGATCATCTTGCGAAATAAGAGTCATGTCGAAATCATAACAGTTTGTATGGGAATTTTTACGACTGCTCTTAGGAATAAAAAAAATACAGTCAAATTCTAAATAAAAATACCTCACCTTACTTCCACAATGCATCGCTTGTTATCTGACCGCTTACTTTGTTGAAAAGAACCCATTTAAGCGAGTTGTCCATTTCTAGGTTTACTACATAAGAGAAGCCCAGGGCTGCACAACGCCCCATTCGAGAAGCGAAAAATCCAAGCTCAAATGATCGGGCGGCCATAAATCCAACGCAGAACCCAAGAACACATATTGTAGTTTCATTTCAATTCGCTACCAACTCAATCCTCCCCGTGAAACCGACGCTAAGCCGCACTTAGCACCCGTGGTTTTAAAACAATTTATTGATGCCAAGTGACGGAGTGGTCCCCGGCGAGGCACAGGTGGTCGAGTGAAGGTAGCATCGACCAGAAGGAGCTCACGGCTTAGTTAGCAAAGGAGGCAGGGTTACCAAGCTGGTTTATAAGGGTCGTGTGTCCTGGTGAATGTGTACGCGGGCCGTTAGAAGTAAACTGGAAATTTTTTAAGCAAACTGCGGCTTAGCGTCGGCTTCACGGGGAAGATTGAGTTTGTAGTAAATCTAAATGAAACTGCAGTTTATGCGCTTGGGTTCTGCGTTGGATTTGAGGCCGCCGATTATTTTGAGCTTGGATTTTTTGCTTTCGGAAATGAAGTGCGCAGCCTTGAGTTTCGCTCATGAGTAGTAAACCTAGAAATGGATGACCATTTTTTTATTCCTATGAGGGGTCGTTTATACTCCCATACAAACTCTTAAAATTTCATCATGACTCTTATTTCGCAAGATGATCATCGCATAGTTGGAACTTGGGCCGCCTGTGAGGAACATAACCATTATCAGACCACCAAGAGGAACAATACAAAGGATGGTTTCAGATATTTCTCTTCTAAAAACAACAAAAACAATGCACTTTCTCCCGTTACCTAAACTGCAGTTACTTTTGTCTCAGTTCTATAAAATAAGGAAGGCGAAGAGTAACTAACAGCCCCGAAAAACCTCAATTACTGAGTTAAAAATGCCAGGTCGCCAGTTAATCATATAATTTTACGGTTTATGGTCGGTGGTTGAAACAAAGAGCCTAAATGTGAGTATCTCAGTACACTCAATCAAATTGGGTGAATGAAGTTTAGAGGAAAAATAGAAGACAGAGTACTTACTGCTACAAATTAAATAACTGGTAACTTCCTTCTTTTATTATATGATTATTCCTTCCCTTACTAGCAGTAAATTTCTGATCCACTACACTCCGCACAATTATTGAATATTGCACCACTGTGTAAGTGTACATACCGCTGTGCTGCAGATGAAGGTGCTTGATCGTTTAGACTTGGGCTCTCTCTAGCCTCACAAACGTGATCCTCCATGACGACAATGTGATAAGAGTTATGAACGTTTTTTACTGAAATAAAGTATCAATGACACGAAATTGTTAGTCCGTATACGCATTGAAATCGTTGTACACTATTCAACACCACACTGCAAATAGCTCGCTGATCAGTTGAAACATTCTGATTAAGGGTGCGTTCCCCTTAGCAGCAAATCCATTGTCAGATTATTGCTACATTGATTCCACTCTGGACAGGGATATATCAGATTACTGATCTTGAGGGATCTGATAACGGATCATTGGGTGATCTCGGATCAAAACCACTAATCTTAATCCTTCCAAAAGAACGTATCCCAAGGATGCGTTCCTTTGGGAGGATACGGCTTAGGATTTTGTGATCCAAGATCACACAGATCACGGTGCATGAAAGGAACGGAGCTGATCTGATAAACAGTTACCATGACAGCAGGCACGAAATCGTAGAGCGCGTCAGCGGAATCGCAAGCTAAATTTAAAAACAAAAACAATGGCCTTCCTCTATAGAGCAGCTGTTGTTTCGTTCATGGAGGAACTTGCCGATGATTCAATACCACAAGAAGCAAGAAGTTGTGAAGATGAAGAATTTCTATCGTTTCTTTTGATAACTAGTAGGGAGATGCAGAGCCATGGCCCCATTTAGAATTATTTGAAACGTATCATACAACTTTACATTGTTTTAGACTTTCGATGTCATTTTCGAATGTCACCTGTTTGAAATGCCTGTTAGCTACTTCCCTTGGTCTGCCTCATGGACAAAGGAATAGGGGAAGACCTACCATTGACTTATAGAAGCAAGTATTGATTACGATATGGATACTTGGGAACCCTGAGTGCCTGCGATCAGTGGCCGATCGATTCAACATTACATAATAAAGTGTATTTCTTGTTTACCGCAGAATTTGTGGAGTGATTGCCAACAATCTTTCCGGTCAATATATGAAGTACGTACTTGTTTGAATTGAGTACCGCTGGGCTGATTAATTTCGGATCCTTCGTCCAGAGGAACGCGTTGGGTCTGTGATTCAATAATCTTGAGTCTTCAAATCGCGCAGATCAGTGATACGATAAAATCCTTGTCCAGAGTGGATTTGATAAATCACTAATCTGACAATGGATTTGCTCGAAAGGAACGCCACTGATCACAAATTGAACCAAAGGAACGCACCCTAAGATTAATTTAAAATCTCTAAAAACATACCCGTTGGCATTGTTGTCGACGGCGGGAAAGGAATCAGTTCAGCACTTGATGAGCCAGTCATGAAGTTGCTGCCACTGTTGTGGTTATCCGCAAAGCATTCGCTTGTTCCTGATAAAAGTGACGATTCCCTCACCGCTGGTTGATCAGACTCATCTAAAGCGATATACAGTGCAGTTTGGTATTTTTGGTTATTCATTGAATCTAACAAATGTTTAAGTAATTAAAACAGTATATTTGAAATGGGTTGAAAATGATTAATCTCATTTTATATAGCATTATTTAGCTTAAAAGAAGAGGATACAGTGCAAAGATTTCTAGATTGGAGATTTCCCACGAAGGAGATTAGGTAGTTTTATGTCTCTGATTTCTTAGTATGAATTGCGCTCTCATGTCACAATAATAGGTTAACAGTATAGGCTTGAAGACCAGCAAAGTTATTTCTAAAAAAAATTTTCTCAACCTGTTATTTCCAAATTGTGTTGAGATTCGGGAGATGAATATCCAAGCGGCTGAGGCACAAAACTATTGCTTTCAACTTCTATGGTCCCTGATCCCCATCTGTGAGTCAAACGTAGAGCGACGTCTGTCCCCGCTTTGGCGACGTTCACAAGTTTCAGGCTGGTTTCCTTAATTTCTGGTTGTTTTGGGAGGATCAAATGTCCACGTAATGCATTCTGCAAATATTCCAGAGCCTTGCTGATGTCGTTTTTCTGCCTCGAATATAGAGTAACGCGAAGGTTCCCTGAGTCTCCACCAGTTTCACTTTTGAATGAGACTGGGAAAGAAGTAATGGGAGCATTTTCAACAATCTCACCACTTGACTCGGGAAGGACGATCACTGCTTCGAATGCTCCAATTGTAAGAAGATGTCCTCCAATGTGGACATGTGCAGTGGCCTCAAGTTGTAATGTTTTCTCGCTCTCTTTGATCATCCAAAAGAGCTGAGAAAATGTTTCTTTCGACATATCGTACTTTATGTCATCTCTTGTCTGGTTGTTGATCGAGTTAGTTGGGTCCTTTAGTTCAAATTGCACAAGGTGTGATGGATCAAACTTGGCGAACTTCAGCAAACTTACTGCAACATTATGGAAATCACGTAAGAAGCTTCCCTCAAAATCTGTAGGGTTTTTTATGATGTCTCTCAAAGAGACGGAAAACAAATCCAATCTTTTGTATAATCTACGTGCTTCAGTGCTTTGAAAGAATCTTTCCAGAAATTCTAACATGTCACCCATCATAACACCACTACCCCATCTTTGTATCCGCGATTCTTCTTGTCGGTCATCGTTGTTGTTTCGACACAGAATCTCGAGAATGTAGCACACCTCATTCAGAAGTTTTAAAATATTCTTATCATGAGCAGCATCTTGAATGCCTGAAGTAACATTTTGGAGAGTTGCTTCCTCTGTTACTCCTCTTAATCCACTCGGTGTTCGTTGAATTTTTTCCTCTCGGAAGATTTCTTTAATGGCTTGGATGAACTCAGAAACAATGCATAGGAAACTGCTTGTAATGAATTCATCCTCTTGAGATGAGAACATACGCGTGCACATCTTTCCAACGCTCTCGGGTAGTCGCTTTTTCATCACAAGAACAGAGGCAAAATTCTCCGTTTGAGTTGCTGATTCCACCTCTCCTTTGGAGGTTGCGTTCTCAATACAGCAGTCTCTCAAAACTGCGCCACAAAGCATCTCTACTTCGCGACCAAAATATTTCATAAGGTCAGAATCCTGATGTCTTAAACTTGCGATTTTAAATGCCAGGTCTCTCAAGTGTTCAATGTGCATTTGCCCTCTCTCTTTCACCTTAAATTCTAAAGAAATATAGAGAAATTAAGTGACTGTTACTTGAATAGAACAAAATAGTTATCATGGTTCTTATCCGAAATCCTCTGTCCCCAACATTTGACTCAATGAGTAGGACACCTGACCACGTAGCTCAAGTCTTGGAACGGACCAACAATAAAACGAGCGAGGAGAATACGCCCCTCAAGTTTGCAATAACATCTGAAAACAGTTAGACGGTCTAATTTTCTCGGATAAGGTAAAATAAACCATGTGCTTTGACTCCTGCATATTTGACGTAATGGTCTGTGAAGTGCCTAGTGTTCTGGTCTTTTTGTATTTCCGAAATTGGGGAATATTGTTAAAAGACAAAATTGGCATCTAGCAAAGAATTTTCATTATAGGTGATTTTTGACTTACTTGAACGTGAAAATAAATGGAAATAACATATTTGCATAAGCCATTCAGTAGACATTATAATAGGCCAGTTGATCATTCCTATTCCTTTTAGCAGTCTTATCTTACAGCTGGAGTTTGGTTACCATTTCCTTGTTATGATCGTGAAATTGACACGGAGACACGTTTTTGCGTAAACTGCGGTTTGCGGCTAGATATCGGTATATTTTCATTATGTCGCTAAAAGATAATTAATTACTAAGAAAACGATTCTACCCTATAAAAGTTGATCCCGTACAGGAATTTCCTGGAAATAACCCTCCTTTATACTTTTATCCATTTAATACTTTCGTTTTCAGGCTATATCTAAGTCGAATTCCAGATCAGGAAAATAGTTTTCAGTTTATAATTTAGCACGCTGGACACCTCTTTTTCTTAGAGGTGACTTAAAATGTAAACATATAGTACTTTTCCTCTTCCGCACTGAATTTGTAATTAGATAACTTATACGACTAGCACGTAGCTCTTTTAGGGGCGGTACCTTGGGTACGCCCTTTCTCCTCCGAATATTGTTTTTATTCTGCTGTTATGCAACAGCCTTCAAGGACTATTTTCTTTTAAGATATCTTTACAAGTGGAATTTTAATTCTGTTACTAAGTTTACTAAAATTTTTATGTTTTCAATCTTGTTTTTGTTTTGCCCGAACTTGACCGTAAGACCAAGAAATTTAAGCCAGAAAGACATTTCGTAAAGCGTAAACATCGCGAAGGTATCCACTTAGTATGCGAACTCCGTTCTGGGTAGCCCAACGTGATTCGTTATTTAAGTGCAAAAATATGACGAAGGTTAGAGATTGACCGCTCGGTAAGTGTCACCTTTATAAGCGGTGACCCACACTTCCCTCGAGAGATCAGAGCTAATCCCCGTTGCAATAACTTGCGTAATAAAAGAGAGAATAAAATATATAGTCAACTGAACGACGAGTGTCAGGAAATCCTTTCTAACACTTCTTTCTTTTTTCAAATGCGAATACTGGCTTTTCACCAAGAATTCAAACAGAATGTGAATTTTCCTCGGGAGGTAGCAAATTTATATGTGCCATGGAAAGATAAAAACTTCCATTTTTATCATGATAAACGACCTCTTAGTCGCACTCAGACCATCGTCTATACACGTAGTCGGAGAGAAGAGACTTACCTTCAGGTTCTAGCTCCTCAAGGGCTTTTTTTAGATTGTTCGGATTTGCTGCATCCCCATGCTTTTCCCTCCAGCGTTGTATTGCAAGTTCCAGTTGTTCTTCCTCTCCTTGCCAACATGCAACAACTTGTTGCTGTGTTTCAACAGGTAATTCGAGCTTTTGAGCTACGGACTTAACGTCGAAAATTGCCCTCTTCACAGCAAGAACGTGTCTCACGTAGCCACACAGATCTGCAATTAAAGTTTTTTTTTTCATCATGAAATAAGCATGCCCATTTAATCTACAGTTTTTTGTTTGAGATCATAGGAGATTCTTTTTTATCGAAAGCTTTTTTGTAGCAGGACTTATAATTAAACTTAATAAGATTGTAAGAGGCCACACATTCGCAAGTATATGGGCCAAAATAGCTCAAATTTAAAAATTCACTCGAATTACTGCAGAAGCTTACCTTGTTGGCAAAACTTGTTCTCGCGAACGTGCCCATATTCGCCTTTCACAAGGATCTTTCCACAAAAAATTTTAGAATTCGCGTTAGAAACTTGTAAAGGGAATTTGATCACATGTCCAGCATTTCACCAGGCAGTAGAATCCACCACAACTTCAAAGCATTCTCGCTGGTTATTTGCCGGTTTGTAATCCTCCCCGAGTTGAATTGAGATTGTTAAGATTTCCTTGTTGTAAATGCAGTTATTTTCCTGTGAATTTCTACAGTCAATAGAAAGTTCTTCGAATCCATCTTTTTTGAGCCGCATTATGGCATAATCATCATGATCTCTGTAGTACTCCTCCTGGTACGTGTCTTGGCTCATGAACGCAAGGGCAAGCTCGTCAAAGGGGTATTGTTGCCGATTACTCTTGAGGAGGACAGACAACGTGTAGCTGAATGGCATGAGGTTCAGTCGGGTCACAATTTCTTTGGTGCGTACCCATGTTAACCTCGCCAGAACAGTAATGATCGAAAATTGATTGATCATAACTTTTAGTTCCTTCGTTTTAAAATCAAATTTGGACTTATCAGTGATGTCCTCCCAATTTGGCTTTTGGCTTTGACCGGTGCAAGTTCCATGCAGGACGAGGAGATCACTGTGTGACTTCGCTCTTTTGCCGTTCAATGTGACCTTCATGGTGATCTGGTTTTTGAATTTCTGGCCATTAGGTTGACAGTTGACAATAGGAGCTAAAAATATCAAATCGTTCTGGAGACCACGACGAGTTATCAGGTGGCAGTATCTGTATGGTTCTTCCAAAGTGAGTTGGATGATGACGGGATCTTTCACGGCTCCAGGAGGAAATGTCAAGGTAACGCCTTTTATACTCAGGGTTGCTCCATCACTGGTTACGATTTTAGAAACTGTGGCATCTTTGCTGTCTTCAGCTGAAAAATAAAATGAAATGCAGGGCATCCTGTCTCAAGAAAGTCCAACGAGTATACAAAATTAGCCACGCTTACTTGTGATTTGATGCCACTTAAGTAGTCTTGAATCATAATCCAAATAGCTGAATAACATGTTCTGTTAGCTATCGCTTCTCAGACGAGAGATGAATAAAGAAATTGTGGGAAAGGATCGATCATGCCTTCCTAACACTAGGCTCCGGATGTTCGAAAGTGGATAACGCTACCCACCGGATAAATTTCTATCCGGTGGATAGCGCAGTGTGTTTTGAAAACTTCAGTTGGATGAACAACTGGGTCTAGGTCTCTGAAAAAGGCATCCAGAAAAATAGACATAACTGACTTCCCGCTGAGCTGAGCGACCGGGCCTCCCTTATTATTCTTTCTCGAAGGGAGGAGGGTATCATTCAGTTGATAAAACATCTTAGTTTGAAGGACTTTGCTAAAGCCAGTTTTTTTCTGGTTTACTTTTCCAGGAGTTAATCCTCTACGATCCCTTTTCATCGTGGGTGGTTCAACAGTGATGGATACGTCATCGTAAATTTCTTCTAAAGCAAGTTATCCTTCTTCTTACAAACAAAGACAGCTAGATAGTTTGACATGAAATGAATATGTGAATTCTCTCAACTTCGTTCCCTAAAT
This sequence comes from Pocillopora damicornis, assembly GCF_964200805.1. Taxonomy (NCBI): domain Eukaryota; kingdom Metazoa; phylum Cnidaria; class Anthozoa; order Scleractinia; family Pocilloporidae; genus Pocillopora; species Pocillopora damicornis. The sequence goes on from NC_142677.1 coordinate 2,896,038, forward strand.
TTTCTTTCTTGAAGGCAGGACGAGAACATTTAGATGATTGAACATTTAGATGATTGAAGTTAGAGAGACTTTTTGAAAACAAGTTTTCTTCAGATTACCTTCTCCAGGAGTTAATATTGCACGATTCTTTGTTATCATCGGTGGTTCCGCATCGTAATTTTCTACTTTGTCAAGATATCCTTCCCCTTAAAAACAAGGGCGGTTAAAAAATTTAGTCGACGTAAATGAATGCGTAAGGCACTTGGAGTATATAAATGTATTAAGTCTCCCAACATCAATGCCTCGATTTCTCTTTCTTGATAGGTTTGAAAGGATCTGAAAGAAAGAACGATCAAGGACCTATTGCTGCTTTTCCCACAAAATCACGAGGGAATTCAAATGTTACTTGAAGATGATGGCTTTAACACCTGAGCACAGTGCCACATGCCATCTCACCGATTTCAATGAAACTTTACCAGTTTAAAGGGGTCTACTCCCAAAACTCAAACAGAAAAACTATTTTCCGTTTTGGTTATTTCCGGGCGGAGAGAGACCACTCCCCTCCGCGGTTTTTCTTGGTTTTCACCGAAGAAATCGCATCAAAATGTATGAGGCTCTCAATGCGATGGTATTTAACTGACTACTCTGAAGGTTTATATACATATTGTTACATCCTTGATGAATGTACGCCGCAATTATAAGTCAATTTGATCGAGGGCTTGTCAATCATCAAAGGCAAGTAAATGACTGTGTTTTAGACTTTTCGATCCATTCAAATATTTGATAACTTTGAGGTCAAATATCTCCCCTTGCCAAAAAGCTACAACACTAATTTTAATTCTCCTTTATAATCGATTATTTAATCTCTGAAAACCATCAAGAAAATCTTTGGGCGCTGCCATAATTTTGTCTTGGATGCCTTTTAAAATCTGCGACTGTGATGGGCTTCTCTCAAATCCACCTGTCACGCAATTCTGGCTCTAGGCGGTCACTTGAGCAAATAAACCTACATTTTATCGCTCGTCATACAAGATATTGATCAAGGAAGCTAAAAAATGTGAACAACTTTCGAGAGTTTTTGTAGAAATGGAAAATTTCACGTTTAGAGAGATGCATGTAGGCGAAATGTTGACGGGAAAATCGTAGTGTCTCTTTCTCCTGTCGCTTATTACTTTGGAGATTTGCTAAAATCATCAAATATGTCTTTTGTTCGGCACAACATATTCCTTAGTCCATGATTTGATTTTTCAATAAAATTATCGCTCATTTTAGGAGATTTTTACATACAAGCTCTCGTGTGCGACAATTCGGCTTTTACAGACAAGAAATTCTGCCCTCTCGCTTAGGGGGAAATAACAAGGGCGCTATCAAATTAAAAAACTGTGCTACTACTCCGAAAATAAAACTAAACTAGTGTTGTCGTTGTCACTTACCGCCATCGAACATTTCCATTTCACCAAACTAACACCTGTAGCGTGACCCGAAGACTTTTCGTAAGGATTATTATTTATTATGCTGTCTACTAGATAACAATTTCAGAACATTCTGCAGATCTCTGTGTGTATTTCCTCGCTTCGATCTTAAAATATCTGCAGTTTCTCAAGCATTCTAGACCTACATCTCTCTCGATCGAGTGCTGCCGGTGTCCTAGCGGATTTGGACCCACCTCCGCCGATTTGGACCCCCCCCCCCCCCCCCCCACAAAACTGAGTTAAAACATCATCCTTAACGTTCTAGTAAAAATGGATGATACTTTACGTTCCAGTGCGTACTAAAGTATTTTTTTTTAATTCAAAACATGCGTATCGTTAATGTATAAGAACTGGCAGCTGAAAATGACCCGTCGGGTATTTCTTTTGACCGAGGGAAAATGGGCAAGCATTTAGTTTAATGTTTGGAGAAAGGTACTTTTTTAACCTTTTCCGCGATAGTCGAACACCGCTAGATTCAATAAGAGACAAACTTTTGACACTAATCGATTTTCTCATTGTTCAATGCCCAAGTGTTGGGACGACATGGTACAGTGCAAGTTATGCGAGGAATGGTTACACATGAGCTGCGAGGAATTTAAGACTGCCCCGGAGGGCGAGCGGTTCTGCATTGTCTGCAGATCGCCAGACTCTAAACGTCTTCGTAATTGTTAAGGTGTTATTTCGGATTCCTCAACAGTTAATAATCGTTAAAATTAGAAAATAAGATTGAGTTCGATTTAATAGTCTTCACTTTGTCAAGACGTAGACATTAATGTTGACTTGCATCTGAAAATAAGCTGAGAGTTCCAATAGTTCAGAATAGAAACATTTTTACTTATCAGAGGCTTTACGAACGACTTGTAGTATGAGTAGTTTCTTCGTTCTTGTTCAGAAACTGTTTAATGTTATTATTTTAGAAAATCAGACTGACTTATTTTTGTGACTGGACGCAGTAGTCTCCACTATTGTTATGACGTTCGTACCAATGTTGGTTCCCATCAGAAGAAGCAAAGATTTATTGTAACAATTTCAGTAGTTCGAATGCAGTAGTTTGTTCACATCCAATTCTTGCGTATACTATACGACCTGATATAATGATGCGGTAGAATTGGAAGGAAATGGCTGTTTTTTTTTGTTTTTTTTTTACCTTTATTGAAGAAATGTTGTGTTGTGATTGAAAAGAACATCAACAAAAAAGCTTGCAAATAGAATTAGTTACTAAATATGATAAAAAGGATGCTCAAAAGGAAAGTTTGGTAGGGGGGTCCAAATCTACGAAGGGGGGTCCATATCCGCTGTGACACCGGCAACACTTGATCGAGAGAGATGTAGATTTACATAAAGATATAAAATGTTTGAAAAATTGCAGATATTTTACGATCGAAGCAAGAAAATACACACAGAGATCTGCATAATATTCTGAAATTGTTACCTAGTAGACAGCATGAACAACGCCTATGAATATTTCCTTCAAAAAGCCTTCGGGTCACGCCACAAATATTATTTTGGCGGAGTTCTGCATGGAAATGTTTCATGGCGGTAAGTGACAACGACAACACTATTTTAGTTTTATTTTCGGAGTAGTAGCACGGTTTTGTAATTTGTTAGCGCCCTTGATATTTCCTCCTGAACGAGAGGGCAGAATTTCTCGTCTGTAAAAGTCGAATTGTCGCACACGAGAGCTTGTATGTCAACCAACACGCAGCATGTGACTTTAAAAATCTCTTAAAATAAGGGATAATGATAATAAATAATCAAATCATGGACTAATGAATGTTTTGTGCCAAACAAAAGACATATTTGGTAATTTTAGCAAATCTCCAAAGTGATAAAAGACAGAAGAAAGAAACGCTACGATTTTCCCATCAACATTTCGCCTACATGCATCTCTCTAAACGTGAAATTTTCCATTCCTACAAAACTCCCGAAAGTTATCACATTTTTTAGCTTCCTTGATCAATTTTCTTGTGCAAAGAGCTTTAAAATGTAGGTTTATTTGCTCAAAAGACCGCCAAGAGCCAGAATCGCGTTTCATAAAGATTAATCTGATTATATTACTGTAAATTCACATCTCCCAGACTCTACATGAATTATAACATAATGCGGAGTGTACCTAAATAATAAATGAAAAACAACGAAAAAAATTAAAACCTTATTTTAAATCTAAGCTCAAATGTGCACTCTAAAGTTTTTTAATTAGTTTTTAAATCGTTTTTAATTGTTTTTGTACTGTTTCTATTCTTAATCTAGTTTTTACTCTTTTACCATGAGTAGTTTTTATTTATTCGAAGCTAATTGTAGTATAAGCAGGGCCCCACTGAAGAGTACCTTTTGGTGAAGTAGGCTTCCTGCTATAATATTGTAATTATTGTTATTATCATTATAATGGAGGGTTCTCGCTGCTCTCTCTTGAGGCCAGAGCATCGGTGCTATACAAATCCACAAACTAACTACCTCGTAAAAATTTAACCATCTTTGAGGTGGTTGGATACAAGGCATCATGTTAAATACCGTTACGTTACCTGGCTCCAAAGGTCCCTCAGAAATAGTCTTTGTGATTGTAGCTTTCAAGGCGCCTTGAATTTCGCTCTTGTCTTCCGCTCCTTTTAAGAATCAAAACGAAGGAAACGGAAAAACAAATCAAATGAAAAAGCAGTCAAAACCATTTTTTTTGGTTGGGTTCAGTTTCGGGTCTAACTCTTCACCTCCCTTTATTTTGTCATTTCATGTCATCAAAGACCATCAAGACCCTTCGCTGGCTCTATATAGTGAAAAATACCTTACTATTTGTAATTTACTGTCCATATTCCCTTTTCGGTGAAGTGTGCCTTATTGTGACGAATCAATAAAAACTGTAAAAACGCTTAGACTTCAATGTTGGTAAACTCGCAATAATCACCTGAGCTCGCCTCTACCAGCTTTTTCCCTTTCTCACACTGATCTTCGGAAATAGAGGTCTTCAGCTTCAGCTCAGTAACACCAAGTTTCTCCAAAACCTGTGGTGTTATCAGCATTTCCTGGGCAACTGAATTAAGATGACCACTGAGATAATCTTCGCACAATCCTTCAAGGTCTTGCGATGAACTGCATTCAACTGTTATGGGCAAGCTCCCTACCTCACTGTTACGCACTCGAAGACGAAGTTTATACCATAAGTATCGTAAGAATAAATCAACTGATTCTTTAAATGATAAAATTACGTTCCAAACATCTATTTCTGGTGGATTATTTGGTTCAGGGTCATCTGCTCCCGCTGCTTGTTCCGGCACAGGTAAGAATGGATTAGGTACAAGGAACGTCGGCTCGGATCCAGCGGCTTGATGATAATCGGCTATGTCCATCTGTATGGCTGATAGAAAACCAACAAAATATTAACCTGCATTTGAACTCAAAAAAGAGCACCATCGGTGTTTCGGAAATTTATTCTTAAAGCAAACGTGCAAGGTCAAAGAAATTAAATGTGGATCTTGGGGGAAAATGGCAACATCGGATTAACAGTAAAGTGAAGCGAAGAAAAGGTTTCCTTATTTTTGTCTAAAGGGGACTTAAATTTTCTCTTTTACTGACCTACAATCACTTGTCCTTGAGACCTCAGTTCCTCTCTCAGCTCTTCAATTTCATTTTTAGTATCCATATCTTGCATATACCAGGTCTCTAGCTCTTCAATGCATCTTTCATTCTTTGGCGTCAAAGGATTAAGACGAAGATCATCAATGAACTTCTGCCACTCATATCTCTTTACATGACTAATATTTGTCGCAATTCTTAACAGAACTTCACTAATTTCCTCCCACAGACGAATAAAATCGATGTCAGATATTTCCATAGTGGAACAATTACCATAAATCTTATTTCGATAATATTTCATTCGAACTAAATCTGCCACCAGAGTGTGGTCTGAGCGGTTTGGTAAATCATCCCATCCTCTCGGTCCAGGGGGAGGGGTCAGGCTGCAAATTGTCCTCAATAACTTGAAGATTAATGTGATGTCAAAATCCTTGGACTCGCCATACACCCCTGGGGATGGGTACAAACAAGCCCTCTCTCGCTGGGTAAGTCTTGTTCTTATCAGCCGTGCCCGTATGGCAGGATCAGCGAGTCTCAAAGGGAGATCAACTGGTGGGTGAATGGCGTCTAATGTCTCCCGCAAAAGCTGCACACCTCCACGCATCAGTAATCGTGTCAAGCGATGAAAATTTGCTTTAAGACTTGTTGATCCTAGGGCTTCTTCCGTCATGTCATAAATACTTGTCCTAAAATCGGAAATGAATACGACAAGCAAGTTGACAAATGCGGGAAAACCTTAAAGAAATTGATAACCAGCTAATCAGCTGCAAGAGTTTATAATGCTATAATAGATATATATATACCCGTTTTCAAAAACGTCGCAATTCGGAAATATACATGAACAGGGCTTCTGACATAAAATATGTATACCTTTTGTTTTCTCATCAGAAATAGACGCTTTTTGACAACAAGTGTATGTATTCCTTTTTTCTTTTTTTTTTTTTCTTTTTTTTTTTTTTTTTTTCAAATTGCAACGTTTTTGAAAACGGGTGTGTATAAATATATATATGTGTGCCACTGAGGTTAACTGCCTTGGGGAAGCGTGTTAGTAATGTATGTGCTAGCTTACTGACCAGAGACTGATTATGAACGCACGTGAAACAAAAATAGCCTTGTTTTTGAACCACTAAATTGCGCCTTTCCGCATAACAAGTTCTGTATCTGTACTCTCTCTGTGAGCCTTATTTTTTATTTCTTTTTCGATTTCTTCCTCTCCTTCGAGTTTTTCAGACAAAACTTCCTCTGTCAAATCAATAAATCAACCAATTAATTAGTTAGGTCGTCGCCGTTTTACCGTATTCCGGATGTAATTGAGCAAATATTTTGTTTTACTATGAACTGGACAGCTTCATTAGATTTAAATGCACGTAGTTAACTACCATGTCTATTTACTACCAGATAACGACTTGAATCAATGCTTTCAACAGCTTAATGATAAAATTGTT